>NC_060271.1:122813562-122940719 GCF_021613505.1 Equus quagga | reverse complement strand
TTATCTACTGATACTCAAACGTAGCCTTTAAATCTCACTTTAAAAACATAACAAGGGGCCGGCCCGGTGGCGCAGTGGTTAAGTTTGCATGTTCCACTTCTTGGCGGCCGCGGGTTCACTGGTTCGGATCCCAGGTACGGACATGGCACCGCTTGGCACACCATGCTGTGGTAGGCGTCCCATGTATAAAGTAGAAGAAGATGGGCATGGATGTTAGCTCAGGGCCAGTCTTCCTCAGCAAAAAGAGGAGGACTGGCAGTAGTTAGCTCAGGGCTAATCTTCCTCAAAAGAAAAAATAAAATGAAAAAAATAACAAGTTGGTTTTATTGGCTTAAGAAAAATATCTTCCTTCCTCCATTATTATTAAAGTAGTAATTTTGTATCTAGTTTCATAAAAATTACTTCACACAAAAAAATATTTTCTTGGCCCATTCTAAAAGTTGTATTGTGGCAATGGGCAGAAATTTTTATAATTTTCTCTCCATTAGGCTTTCATAGGCATATTATAGTAGACACTGTTGCTATTAAGTTATAAATATCAATAGTTTAAAATACTGTAAGTGGGCTAAAAAAGACTGAACAATGTTCAAAGTGGAAAATGTTAGCTGTAAACTTCTCAATATTAACTCACTAAATGACTATTATTTTAAGGCAGGAATGGCAAATAGGTTTTATCTTACAAGCCAATTCTAATCAACTTGTTTTATTTCTTGAAGCACTGCATTGAGAATTCAGCTGGAAAGATGCTATGGTTTATGCCATAAACAGAGTAAGAAAAAATGGCCCTGTTGAGAACTCTAATACATATCTGCCATCCTTGTCATTAACTCTCACCAAACAGTATTGATTTCAACTATTGGTATCCGAGTTCTAAATAATTTATTGCAAGGTAGGCAAGATTTTCAAGACATTTCTTTATTTTTTTCACTCTTCGGTGTGAATGTCTACATTTAACATTTTAAATCTATTCAAATTTCTCCAATTAACCAACTATATACCTGGCATGCCAGTAGCAAGACTCTGACCAAAAGCCAAAGTTGGATTTGCTGCAGCAAGTGATTCTGCCTGTTGCCCTTGCTGGCCCTGATTGGGAGTAAGAGGGCGCTGACCTGTTCCAGCACGGAGAACCTACAAAAAACAAATGATTTCCTTAAAAATGAAATTATAAAATAACAAATAAATTTATCTTGGACAACTTTGTATATATCACAAAAGACCTTTGGATATTCTCTGAACATAGTTACATTCAATGAAATGTCGATTTAGCATGAAAAAATATAAAACATAGTCACTGGCTCTTGACAACTAGAACAATCTATTAAGCAATATGGAGAGTCCAGAAGGTCTTTGGGAAAAACTGCTTCTAGCATTGGTGCTCTTTAACACACCAAAGTAGTATTAAAATAAGAGAGAGATTTATTTGGGAGTAGGGGAGATGGCAAAATCTTAGATGAAGACAAAAAAACTTAATTTAGGTTTTACTATTTTCTAAGGCTGAAAACTGAAATACAGGAAATTTACAGGAATAAATTAAGTATGATTACTCAGTTAGTCTGTCGTGAGATTGTGGCGAAGAGTGAAAACTTCAAATTGAACCAAATTTTCAGAATTCAGAAGCTTTAGCAAAAGTGAATAAAAGCTTTTTAGTGTAAAATCTTAGGGTGACAAAAAGAATACAAGATTACAACAAAACAAGGAGAAAACTCAAGGTTGCTCAAGCCAGGCTCCTCTGCAATATGTAGCCGTTGTAGTGATTCTACACAAGCAGGATGGACATTAACTTCACAGAGATAAATACTTCAAACAGTTCAGGACAAGGGGGATTCACTGTGAGCCCACCTTGGAAGTAAGCATCACACAGAGGTGTGCTTATATTCAGGTAGTGTTATGTTTGCCCAAAGAAGATAGAGATTAAAAAAATTTATTAAACGATGCTGTGGTATAATCTACAAGGACTGAGCCAAAGGACAGCTTCAAGAGAATATCAACATAGTATCAGAAACTGTATGCAAGGAAATTTAGACTAAAATTTAACTGCCAAGTAAGTAATACTATACTTGCCATTACGTTATTTCTTTGGGATAAATATGATGAATCTGACAACCAGAATTCTGATATTTATCAACAATGTTTTTACACTTATCAAAATAGTTCTACAAAGTGGCTGCAATAAAAAAAATCTTCGTGATAAACATCTTGTTTTAAAAAGTTAAATCTAACCTTTCGTAAACATACTTCTTTTCTTGCTTAAAATTATGAAGTATCCAGCAATCTCCTTTTTCTGGTCAGAAATATATTAAGTTCATATTTAAATTCGTAATTTAAATACCCAGAAGAAAATGAAGTGACAATTACTTTACAGGAACATTAAATAGCACACTTTAACAAGTGATAAAAAGAAAATTAATAATTGCTAGATTTTAAGACAGTTTCAATAACAAAAATGCAGAAATGGAACACAACCAAATCTTTAAATTCTTATAATACTGATTGGGGGGGGAACCCCATGTAATCAATACCTGTGTACCAACCAATACGCTAGTTACCATGTTATATATTGAGGAAAATAAGAGAAAATATAGATCTTGAACACAAGAAGCTCATAGAATTTCAAAGATTCTTCAGGTATTATTTAATGAAGGCAGGCCTATACCTGTTGCTGCCCAGGCTGAGCTTGTGATGCTGCTTGCTGATTTGCTGTGTTGTTTGCCGCAGCTGCAGCTTGTTGCTGAAATAAATTGGCTGGATACACCCCCCACGGAACACCATAATACTGAGGTGGAACCACTGCTGGACCTAAACCCCACATCCCACCCCCCAAAAAGAAAAAAAAAAAGTTACTACATTGTATAGATAAATGAGGTCAGCTATCACTATATCATAAAAAGGGCAAGTGTGTAAACTTGAAGCAGATGTCCTTAAAATCCTCTATTCACTTATACCTGTTATACCTTTTCTATCTTTTCCTCATTCTATTAGGGAGAAAGTCTCATTCAGGTATTGATTATTCAAAGAGAAAAGTATTGAGGAGTGATAGCAGTGGCCTTAATGGAGAGATGTGAAACTAAATTCAGGAAGACCAACGAACTGACAAGACACAACCATCTATTCAACGTTCAGTGAATGCCAGTTTATAGATCTGATCCTGGCAAACACAGATATTACATTCAGGGAACATTGGACACCATAAAATTCTAAGATTTCCTATGCTCAATTTATCCCTTCTCTCAAAAGACTATTTTCTGACCACTGAAAAGAATTACAAAAATAAAACAATACACTTTTACCTTCTGATTTGCAAGCTGTAACATAAAACTAGGGAACGTTCTGGTACCAAGCTTGCTACAACTGTATTTGAATTGTAAACCTTGAATTTAAAAATATTCTTCCTGGGGCCGGCCCCATGGCCGAGTGGTTAAGTTTGCACACTCCGCTGCAGCGGCCCAGGGTTTTGCCGGTTCAGATCCTGGGCACGGACATGATACCACTCACAAGGCCACGTTGAGGTGGCGTCCCACATGCCACAACTAGAAGGACCCACAACTAAAATATACAACTATGTACCAGGGGGCTTTGGGGAGAAAAATGAAAAATCAAAAATTTTAAAAATGTATATATATTCTTCCTATTTGAAACAGAACGTCAGAATTCTCACCAAAGCAATTGAAAATCACGTGAAAACAAATGAAACACTGGTGTTTATGTGATTAGGAAAACAGGACTAGTCAGTCAAGACAAGAAAGAACTAGGTAATATAAGTACAGAGGGACATGGACATAAGAAAGCAAACTAGGAAAAATAGAATCAGTTGTTCTTGCTCTATTCTACTTTATTCAAGACAATGTTTGATTCCTGAAGAGTCAACAGCATCACATAAAATAAGCCCCACCCACCATTAAACTAATGAATAAGATGTCATGATTCTTGACTAATAATAACAAACGTGTCCTAAAATGCCATTGATGTAATTTTAGTATATCTAATTTGTGTATTTTCGAAAGTCAAACTCTTGGTTTCACTTTGTTTTGGAAGAAAATAAAGCCCAGTATAATTGACTAAAATGAAAAGCTTCAGAAAGTTTAAAGGTGGGCAAGCCCTGTGGCATAGTGGTTAAGTTCGGCACACACTATTTTCAGGAGCCCAGGTTCAGTTCTTGGGCACGGACCTACACTACCCATTGGCAGCCACACTGTGGCAGCAACCCACATATACAAAATAGAGAAAGACTGGCACAGACGTTGGCTCAGAGAGAATCTTCCTCAAGCAAAAAGAGGAAGATTGGCAGCAGATGTTAGCTCAGGGCCAATCTTCCTCAGCAAAAAAACAAAAGTAAGAGGGGCCCTAGCCCCAGTGGCCTAGTGGTTAAGTTCAGCACACTCCATTTCAGCAGCCTGGGTTCAGTTCCCAGGCACAGACCTATACTACTCTGTCAGCCACCATGCTGTGCTGGCGGCCCACATACTGAAAAAACAGAGGAAGATTGGCAAAGACGTTAGCTCAGGGTGAATCTTCCTCAGCAAAAATAAACAAAAAGTTCAAAGGTAAAATATATTTCTAAAGGGGCTGGCCCGGTGGCCGAGAGGTTAAGTTTGCACGCTCCACTGCAGGTGGCCCAGTGTTTCGTTGGCTCGAGTCCTGGATGCAGACATAGCACTGCTCATCAAACCATGCTGAGGCAGCATCCCACATGCCACAACTGGAAGGACCCACAACAAAGAATATACAACTATGTACCAGGGGGTTTTGGGGAGAAAAAGGAAAAAACAAAATCTTAAAAAAAAAAAAAAAATACATATATATATATATATACACACACACACATATATATTTCTAAAGATAGTTTAAGCACAATCTACAATGAGAACTGTTATAACACTGGCAAGGATTTATGAAGGAAGGATACACTGTCAAAACAAAACAAGAACCAGACATCTACCAGAACCTCTCTGTCCAAAACAGTAGTCAGAAGCCACCATGGCTATTGAACAATTAAAAGTTGGAAAGCCCAAATTGAGATGTGCTCTAAGTATAAAAGATACACAGGATTTTAAAGACTGAGCATGAAAAAGAAGAAGATAAAATATCTACTAATAATTTTTAAAATACTGATTACACATTGAAATGATAATATTTTGGATACTGAGCTAATCAAACACATCACTGAAATCAATTTCATCTTGTTTTTACTTTTATAATAATGTGGCTACTAGAAAAATTTTAATTATATTATCTGGCTCACATTATCTTTGTACCGGACAGTGCTGGTCTTAGAAAGCCTAGAATGCTTCCCTCAAAACTAACAACCTCTTATAGAGCTGGTTCTTTCAGTTGTACAGGTTAATGATTCTCCATATGTATCATATACCAGCAATTAAATGGCACCAGGAAAGCTCACGTGATTCGTCTTTATGGAACCACATGCAGATCTATACCAAAAACTACTGAATGTGACAGGTTAGTTTCAGCCTGCCAAGATATCAAACAAGAATTTGAAACTAACATTTTTTTTCACTTCTTAAAACAAAGTCGAGTATAAAAAAAGTCCTGAAACTCCTAAGCAAAGACTGACTGTTCTATAGTCATGATAATAACTACCAGAAGTAGATTTAAAATTAAAATTGCCTAATTGATCAGTGACAATTCACTTGAGTGAACTTATCTCTGAAAGTAAAAGAATCAGGGTCAGCCTGGAGTTATGAAAATCAGCCCATTAGCAGACTCACTCCAATGAACACACTTCTGTGGCTGCATCACCCTGTTCCCGCCTTGGTAACCAACATAAACCATGGCTAAGACTAATTCATTTCTGTCTCTGTAACTAACTCAACCTAAAACAACCTTCCCCCACAAACTCTATAGAAGACCGGTAAATTGCTTTGCTCAATAAGACTGACTAGCACACAACTCCCCCTTACTTAACATAAGCAATAAACACAGCTTCAGGGTTTAAAAAAATTTTTTTACAGCTTTACTGCAATACAATTGACATGTAACATTGTGTAGTTTCAGTTTTTATTTCAGATTTTGAGTGGTGGTCTCAGGCTTTGACAGTTTTTAGTAAGTTCTTTCCAACTCTAACCCCCTACCCCCTACCTTTCTGTCCCTCAGGCTTGCTTGCACATTTAACAGCACTAAATAAACTTTACTTTTCAGATACTCATTCTCTTAAGATTGTTGAAGCTCTTTATCTTACACTCTTCTCTGACCTGAGTATTAACAGCACATACCCCTAGTTTATTTTCTGTGAAATAACTTTACTTTGCATTGTCTCTGTGGGTATCGGGATTGGTCACAAGAATGAAGACTTGTGGTTGACAATGCAAGATTTATGAAACTACGAAATTGAAATGTAAAACAACTATGTACAGGAAGAAAAGAGTTATCAGACTTAGGCTTTCTCCTGTAGCATTAGAGTTGAAGAATAAACTAACTTTCTGGAAACTTCAGTTCATTCTGGATGTTTCAGTTTTTCCTAGGAACGTCAATTGCCCAAATAGATAAAATAAAGTACATATCACAATTAAAACTAAATTCATAATAAGCAACAAGGATGAACAGTGAGTTACCTGCTAATGTTGCTGCTGCAGCCAATCCTGCTGCAGTATACGGATCGGTCCCTGGAGGAGCAGCACTAATAATATATGGATTTGGCACAAATGCAGCTGGAGCAAGGCCTGCTGAGAATACACCAGCTGTATTCAAAAGGGGGAGAAATAATGAATGAAAATGTAAAGTATGATCTTCTTCATTAGGTAAAAACTTTTATACTTTGAATTTGGGGTGGGGTTAGGAGAGTGTATACAATAGTTCAAATTCCTACTAACTGAGTGACCCTTGGCACGTAACACACCTAATTCTAAGGTTCTTCATTTATGAAATTGACGTATCACCAGTTGTCTTAAGAGGATTTTGGTGAGAATTAAATGTGATACTGAATATGAAATGACTGCATAATACTAGCACCTAATAGACACACAATACATGTTTAGACCTAGAACTACTACTGTTCAACAGTAGTTTTTTACTTAATCTTTTTTTAAAAAACTACCTCTTTATCCTTTTCATTTTGTTTTGTTTTGCTGGGAAGGATTCACCCTGAGCTATCATCTGTTGTCAATCTTTCTTCTTTTTTAAATTTTTTCCCCCTTCTTCCTAAAGCCCCAAGCATGGCTGTACATCTAGCTGTAAGTCCTTCTAGTTCTTCTGTGAGCCACTGCTACAGCATGGCAACTGACAGATGGGTAGTGTGGTTCCACGATCAAGAAGCGAACCCTGGCCGCCAAAGCAGAGAGTGCAGAACTTGAACCACTAGGCCATTAGGGCTGGCTCCATTCAATCTTTATTAAGCCATACATACCACTGAGGAAGACAGATAAATCTGCCCTCACAGATCACTCCACCTAGTGAGAAAAACGAGTAAACTGGCAACTAGAATATAGTATACTAACTGCTATGGACATAGAAAGGAGGGCTGTCTAACTAGCTTTGGAAGGGGTGGGCAGGATGGAGTAGGATTATAGTGTATAAGATAAAACTGGAGCTATAAATAGAAGGAAGAGCCATGAAGAGTTTCCTGGGTCCCGTTAAGTAGCTGGACTTTACCCTGAAAGCAACAGGAAAACAATGAAGAGTTTTAAGTAGGAGAGTGTCTTTAAGTCAATTTTGAGCCTAATATATGCCAATATGGATTTAGCAAAGCCTAAGAAAGATTTTTAAATAGTCATTTGCAGTACTTATTAGAGAGAGAGAGAGAGAGAAACTGCTAGTATGGAGGAATCACTGTGTAGACCTTTTACTGTACAGTACTAAAAAATTACTTGGAAAATACTGCTAGAGTTGCCTCTTCTGGAGAATACCAGTCAAGTAGAAAGTGAGGAAATAATGAAAATGGATGTGTTTAAAGTTAAAAGAGTTCAAAAAGGTTAAAGTTTAAAAGATGATTGGGGGGAGCATATGGGGATAAAAGCAGATGGACATAAAGTAACTTTTAAAAAAGTATCCAAAAGAAGCACTTACCATAAAATCAAGACTAAAAACCTTAATTCTAACTATTTTATAGTGGATTTCAAATTTTTCACTGACCCACAATATGAAATACATTTCATATTGACCTAATATTCATACCCACATATATACACACAACAAAGACCTCAAAAAAAATTTTATCCTTATAAAGTTCCAATGCACTCTATTTTCTCTTTTTCTCTTTATTAATTTCCATAATCTATTTAATTTTTAAAAATACTGGTCGCGACCACCAACACTCATTTTACGCCCACGCACAACATGACTATCTAAAAAAATCTGTTTATAATAAAGGAAATAAGAATTAAACAGAGGGTTCAATTATATCCCTGCAATATCACCCATCGAAATATCTGAGCAAAATCATTTGCTCAGAGTTGCATTCTTAACTATGCCCTAGGTCAAAGATTTCAAGATTTCCCTCCAGTTCCTCTACCGGGAATTATTTTTATTACAAGAATAGAAAATGTCCTGATATTCATGGTCTACTCATACCACTACACAATCTAAAAGCCATGACATAATATTCTCTATTTTTATAATTAAAAATGATTGCTTTTAAAAACTTAAATACTATTGGAATGTATAAAGCAGAAAGTCGAAGTCCTTATATAACCTTTACTGACACGGTTATTTCCTTCTAAATTTTTTTCCATTTTAGAAATGATTTTAATATAGCTCTTTCATATTTACATTATAAAGCAGATAAGAAGTAAAGTTTCAAATATTTGAAAAACAAGGAATTAGTTTGACCTAACGGATATATATTGAATCTTCTGCTGAAAGAAATGGAGAAGCACATATTTTAAGCTCACGTGATTTCACCTGGAAATATTTCTAACATATTAAACACCAAATATGCTTGTGTGTACATATATACATATCTGTGTTCACATGTATATATACATATGTGTATTTACGTATTTATATATGCACATACCTATATATATGCTTCTAAATTTTTTAAAGCATATATACACACACACTAATACATTTTGTAATCCAGGCTCTCATGGTACTTCAATATGCTTTTTCACGTGCCAATTAACCATAGATCCCCTTCTGTGTCAACAGATACCTTCTAGCTCATTCTTTTTAATGGTTGAGTAGTATGTATTCTACTATACAGAAGGAACACGATTTAACCAGTCTACTACAGATACCTATTTAGATGGTTTACAATCTTTCGCTACAAATAAATAATGCTATCATTAAGTACACAGGTCTCTGATTATCATCATTTCCTTATAAATTCACTTAAATGGGCAAATATATATAAATACTTAATCCACATTTCCAGATTATCCTCCAGGAAAGTTGCATCAATTTCTCGTATATAAGAATGTCACTCACGCTCCTGCCAAAATAGGACTTTATCAAACTTTTTAAACAGTTGTTAATCTGAGAGGTAAAATAAAGCATTAATTTTTGTTTTAAGCTATGGTTCTTTGCCTATCAGAGGCAAGATATATCAATCCTTTATATGTTTATTTTTCTCACTTAAATTTTTAATCCATCAGGAATAGGACCCAATTATCAACAAGCTATTTTCTAAATACATTCTATTACCAACTTGAAATGTCAATTAAGATTAAAATCCACCCCACCAATGCACCCCAAACACACAAACACATATCTATTTCAGAGTGTTCTTGTCTACTGATCTACTCGTATATTCCTAGGCCAGGACCACACCATCTTAATTACTGTAAATAATACTTGTCTTGAAATATGGTTGAGTAAGTCCCCCTCTTCCACTTCAGTTTTCCATTAATTTTCTGGTTTTACTTTTCTGAGACAAACACGAAAAACAAACTTTCAAGCTACCAAAAATCCTGTTGGGATTCCAATCAAGAATACATTAATTCACAAAGGGATTTAGGGAGAATCGACATCTTTATGATACGGAGTTTTCCCAAAAAGGCACGTGTCCCCATTTACTCAAGTCTTCAGTAAAAGTTTATAGTTTTCTTTAAATATGCCTCACACATCTTTAGTTACTTCCTACTCCACTCCATAGCTTCTACTTTCTCTTCTGTATCTCCCATGTCCTGATTACTATGGGTTATCTCAGAGTTCTGGGAGATCCCAAGTTTTATCTTCCAGTTCATTTAGTCCTAACTGACAGCTAGTCAAATTATGTAGCCCACCTATGTCCTTTTATTTACAAGATTACAAAATGGTCTGTTTTCACATCATTTTGTTGTTTCAAGACCTCTGATGTTTGACGGTTTAAGTCTTTTATCTCTTAAGATTCTAAACCTACTTTTAAAGTTCTTCTCACAACTTTAAAGTTCTCTTATTTCTACATCTTGGCTGTAAACTCTACTGTTTGTTATATGACTCCTTTCTGGCTGATCTTTCTTGTTTGCACTGTAATTTTTGTTTGAAACACTATCCTATATAAGAGATTCTCTTACACTCACCTGTCCATCAGGTAGTATCCTGACTGCCAACTACACACGATAAAGTTAAGTCTCCAAACCAAGTCTTGTATTAGTGGCTTGGGGGCTCTTACCCTACATGGTTAGCATGATTCAAACCCCAATCCTGGTAGTGTGTAGACCCTCTGTTTGTTTATCCCTCTTGTAGCCCTCTACAGCCTACACAGTTTATTTGCAATTTACTCCTAAGGATTGTCTCTCAATTTCCTATATTACAGAAATTCCCCAATGATTTAAACAGCCCCGCCTTTTTCTTTTCACTCTCTCCCCTTTGAGTACAGATGTGTATTGTAAAACATAAAATATTTTGGATCTGTTATCTCTTTCTGGTCCAGTCCATGGGCCAAGTCCAACCTGGTACCTATTTTTTTTGTATGAACTAGCTAAGAACAATTTTTACAATTTTAAATAGTTGAAAATAAAATAATTTGCAAGACATGAAAATTATATGAAATTCAAATTATAGTGTCTAAAGATTTATAGGAACACAGTTTTACAGGAACTCATTTATCGTCCACGAGTGCTTTTGTGCTATAACAGCAAAGTTAAGTAGTTGTGACTAAAACACCGTGGCCTGCAAAATCTAAAATATTTACTATCTGGGCCCTTATAAAAAAAGTTTGTCAAACACCATTCTAGAATAATCTTCTAAAGCTGCATGTCCATTATAATAGTTACTACCACATATAGCAGTGATCATTTGAAATGTGACTAGTCTAAATTGAGATCTGCTCAAAGTAAAATGTAAACCTGATTTCAAAGATTTCATATGAAAAAAAGAACGTAAAATTTCTCATTTAGTAAGTTTTACATTAATTACATTTGAAATGATATTTTGGGTATAATGGGTTAAATAAAATATTATTCAAATTAATTTCATCTATTTCTTCTTAATTTTTAAAATGTGGCTACTACAGAACTTAAAATCTTATGTGCCACGTATTACATTTCTATTGGACAATGCTGTTCTAAGTGAGATATCAGCCAGCCAAGAGATGACGGACAAACTTGGATAAAAGGACTAATGGTCAACAATGAATATATTTAACTGTGGAACAAAGATTAAAAGCTGGGGCCAATTTTGGTAAATCACATGTTTCTTAGAAGTATTTCCATTTTATTCAGGTTTTATCTGCAGAGTTTCCCAGATGGCTTCACAAAGAAGTTCTGCCAAATCTTTAAAGATCATGTTAAGTCTAATATTATTTAAAGTACGCCAAAGAATTAAAAAAAGAAACATTCAGGGGCCAGCCCTGTGGCCAAGTGGTTAAGTTTGCACGCTCTGCTTCAGCAGCCCAGGGTTTCACTGGTTCGGACACTGGGCGTGGAGGACCTAACACCACTCATCAAGACATGCTGAGGCAGTGTCCCATGCATCACAACCAGAAGGACCTACAACTAGAATATACAACTATGTACTGGGGGGGAGGCTTTGGGGAGAAGAAGAGGAGAAAAAAAAAAAAGAAAAAGAAACACTTGTAAATTCTTTTTATGAAACACATATATTGATAGCCATATCTGACCAAAAAACGCAAAAATGCACAAACTAGTTACCAATTTCAAGATATAATGAAAGATAGGAGACCATTTTACAATGACAGCAAAAGATTAAATACCTAAGAACAAACTTATCAAGAAATTCGCAAACTTACAGGGAAGAAACTTTAAAGCACTCATAAACAACACAAAAGCAGACCTGAATAAAAGTAAAGATACATCATGTCCTGGATGAGAGTATTTAATGTCATAAAGATGTCGATTTTCCCTAAGTCAATCTAAAATTTTAAACTGATCTTCTAGAAGTAAATATGCGGATTCTAAAGTTCATTGGAAAAAGCAAATAAGCAGAACAAAAAATTTAAAAGTCCAAAAAGGAAGAGCAATAATGAGTGTAGTAGCCTGCCACATATTAATCACACCATAAAGCCTCAAAAAATAAAAAGTGTTGTACTGGTCCATGAGCAGACAAGAATCAGTACAGTTCTAACAATGAGCAGGAAGGACTACGTATAGGGATAAAGGAAGTTGGGGAAAAAACAGGTCTAGAGTGCACGCTGCTATTAGAAGTCATCTAGAAATGTATGGCCATCTTTGATTAAAACCAAAAATACAATTTGGGACCTAGGAAGCCTTCCTGGATTGGCACAGAACAACAGAAAGTTAAGGAAAGATAAGCAACTTAGCATACCCTCCCTTCATAGATTCTGACGTTGAGAGCATTTACAACTATTGCGAGGAAATAAAACAAGGTCAGCCATAATCAGATAGGCATAAAATTGGTTACATGGAGCTATACGTGATAAAATGAAATAAAACTATACATACAGATTTACCAATGTCATATTCCTGGTTTTGGTACAGTACTATAATTACACTAAGATGCAGCCATTTAGGGAAAACTGAGTGGGGAACCACTTTGTGCTCTTTGCAACTTCATAAAACATTAAAAAAATCCAACATGCACAACACATACAACACCTGAACTCTAGCAGTAACAAAAGTGTAATTGTAATAACTGACCTTACAGTAAAGACTAAAGGTCAAAGACCAAATAACCTAAGATTCCTATTTCCAAACCATTTTAAAAATAAAAATTCTGATTTGATAATAGACACAGGTAACTACATTTGAATTTCCAAGTGTTTGACTCTCAACTTCATAATAAGCAAAAAACTTATATGCTGACAGCTTTCATCAAGATATAGAAACAGTTCTTCTATATAAGAAATAGAACTATACAAGAAATACAAACAGTTCTTCCCTGGTTAATCTTTACTCTTGCCATGTAATATGTTACTCTGAAATGAACTACCACCATTCAGCAGAAGAAAAATGAAATGTTCTATACACTAACACAAGATTTTCTAACAGTCTAATCAAAATCATAACTTAGAGACTTACCTATATGTGGCTGCTGAGCCGCAGCTAATGCATATTGCTGCTGTTGAGCTGCAGTTAACTGCTGAACTGTTAGTGCATTAGTCCTCTGAAAGAGCTATTAGGGAAAATAACACAAAGATTAGTCTCAAAGCGTTTCATTTCTATTGAAAGCTGGAAATAGAATATTTTAAACACTTATTTGAATCACTTTATCAACTATAAGGACAGTTTACTCAATAAAACATGTTCAAGAACAACCTTATTATTTATTCAATGCCTCACAGCATTTCAGGCTATACCAATACATAGTTATGGGGAGATTCCTTAAACGAAGGGTATGTTTTACCTGCTGCTGGGAATTGTAGTCAAAAAGGCCTACAGTAGCTCCTGAAGAGTCCATTGGTACCTGATTACCAGGATAGTCAAACTGTAAGGAATCCAGACCAACTTGTTCCATGGCATCCAGATTCTGAGTTTCAGGATTTGAAAATTCTTCAACAAGTGGTTTATTAGCTGTAGGATTAGGAAGAGGCCCCAATCCTTCCGGGGGATTAGTATTGGGGCCCAGGCGCTCAACTACTTCAGTTGGAGAGGCTTGACGACTTCCAGGAGTACGACTATACGAAAAAAAACACAGAGGCATTACGAGTAAAACTAACAAGTCAGTCAAAAGTTGAAATGGGAAAGTAGGAAAATCATGAAAAACAAATGGTTATAAAATACAGAGGGCAAATTAGGCACCCCAGGTCACTAACCATTCTACATTATCACATTTTTTCTATCTAACCTCCTCTTAAGAATTGATATAGTTTCCTTTTTTATATTATTAAAGATTATCCTCCCCAATCTGAATAATGTAAAGATATAACTCAATTTTACACATAAGAAAAGTGGCCGATATCACAACTTATGGTTAGATTACTTCAGACTTTTGTCTCAAATCATAGACAAAATGAATGGT
Organism: Equus quagga; assembly: GCF_021613505.1. Taxonomy (NCBI): domain Eukaryota; kingdom Metazoa; phylum Chordata; class Mammalia; order Perissodactyla; family Equidae; genus Equus; species Equus quagga. Next base: position 122,926,409 of record NC_060271.1, on the reverse strand, counting down.
AGGCATGAATATAGCAGACTATCAAATGCCAAACATCAGGAGGCTTGAAACCAAAACCCACCTACCATACTCTTGTACTGTTCACCAGCACATAATTTTGCTATAATATCTTGCTTAATATTTCAGGAAAAAAACAGGCCATAAAGGATCATTATGGCCTTCACGATTTAAGGGCATAAAATGTAGGTTACGACAGAAAAAGGCAGTGAACTAAGAGAAAAGGCTGACTCCTGACTGTGTCTTTAAATATGATGTTGAGTAAATTATTTCATCTTCTGGGCCTCAGTTTCCTTATTGAGACTGAAGAGATGACCTCGTGCTTTCAACTAACGAGAACAAAATAACTATTTGTGGAAACCCTCTACGACAGCTCTCCCCAAACCATCTTTATCACACCAAATCGTTTCACTTTAAATTATCAGAAAGAAACGGAGAACATTTACCAAAAATTATGTCCATCAATGAAAAGCATAACTCTACATATAAAAAAAGCAACTTTCTCTACTGTCTAGCCTTCTTAATTTTCCCAAGAAATTTATTAACATTGCACTAAATTTTTAGCGCAGACTATAGTCATGCATCACTTAACAACAGGGATACGTTCTGAGAAATGCTTTGTTAAGCGACGTCATCATTGTCAAGCAAACATCACAGAGTATGCTTACACAAACCTAGATTGTATAGCCTACCACACACCTAGGCTATGTAGTATTAATTGTATGGGACCACCATCATATATGTGATCCATTGCTGACCAAAATATTGCTATGTGGTGCTGACTGTCTTCTCTTTTTATCAACATCCTTCATGGTCTAAACTTTATTTCTAGACGTAATTGATCCTCATCTACAGTCTCTTTTCTTCTACAGAATATTTTACATGAGATCCTTTCCCTCACAAGAAATAAGGCTGTTCTGAGGAATCATGAGTTCACAGCATATTTAAACATAAGTACACTAAATAAATGGCAGTAACAATTTTACCTGGCTTTCAATGCCAGTTGTTATACCTATGTAAATCTGTCCCCAACTGTAGGTGCTTCATGTTGGGATAAATTTGCTAACACGTACAGAGCATTTTAAAAAGCAATTAATTATAAGAATTGTTCTCCAGATATTTAGGGGAACTTATATTTGACTTAAAAATCAAGCACTGTCCTTGCAACATTAAAAGAAAATTCAAATTTCCTTCCCCTTTAACCACATCTAATTTTTCATATGAATATTGGCGTCCCTTGGTTTCTGCAGGGCACTGGTTCTAGGACCGGCCCCACGGATGCCAGTCTCTTATATAAAATGGTGTAGTATTTGCATATAACCTAGGCACATCCTCCCATATACCTTAAATCATCTCTACGTTACTTCTAATACCTAATACAATGTAAATAGCTGTTGTACTGTATTGTTTAGGGAATAATGACAAGGAAAAAAAGTCTGTACATGTTCAGTACAGAGGCAACGACCATAGGCCTTTTGATCCGTGGTTGGCTGAATCTAGATACGGAGGACCACCTGTATTCCAAAGGTTTGTTTTTCATTCAGAATATATAGGAACAAAAATAAAACTGAAAACATCTTTAAAATCAGCCAATTAAAAAAAAGCCTTCTGTATAGTTCTTTCATTCCTTTCAGTTCTACTCCAGTAATGTACATACTGATGATGTATTAGCTAATGTACATATTAATGATGTGCTAGCATACTGACCATATGGCAACAGCTTCTGAAACATTTGTGCATTGTCAAGTACTCTATCTAAAATAATTCATAAACAATTTTAAATACATACCCCAAACTTAATGGAATAAAATTAGAATGCTAATAAATGTAAAGTTCATATTAATATGGAGAAGTATAGCCTTTCATACAAAACAACTCTAATATAGCAAAAAGCAAAGGATACAACAGCAAAAAGTCATCGTGGTACCAGTGGTGCTATTTTCTTGCTATAGTTAATGGTGTATTAACACTTCAATTATAAATGTATACTCCGAAGGGTTTATAATCAACTCAGTTTTAAATGCATGCCCTTGACTAAAACTTAAGATTAGGTAATAACAGAAGAGCAAAATCAGGACAAGGTTCTAAAAGAAATTGAATAGCATTAAATTTATTTCTTGTCAAAAGAGGTTTACTGGTTTTGGATGCTTTTTTGCACTTAGATACAAATGGCACTGTTTTTAAGAAGCAGTGTTACTGCTTTTGATAATTAAAAGCAATAAATGTAAAAGTATACCACCCACATGTACCTACACTCAGTTAACTGAGATTCCATGGTTTATAAGATCTCAAAGAAACAGCTCATTTTCAGGTATAGGCCCTAAAACATGTGAGTATTAATGTATAAAGTATAGGAAATCAGTATGAATAATTTAGATAAATGTGCACTACCTAATCTAAGACCAAAGGCTAGAAGAAAATAAATACTTATTTACTTGCCATAAAGAGACAACTAAAAAGCTACAACTTAAAGAATTCTGAGCTTAAAGCTAACTTTTTGGTTTCTAACATTTCCCCCTCTCCCTAATTTCAGGAACCTTAAGTATTAGCACAAACTCACATATTTTAAGAAGAAAGGTCACAGCTCCTAAGCTAATGATGTTTCCTCATATCCAAGATTAAGAGTTAAACGGAGGATAGGGGATTCAATATACGGGTAGAAGGAAGAGGAAACTCCACAGAAAGGTGCTCAAGAGCAACCGCAAGAAGAGTTTGCCAAGAAAAATCACAGAATAAACCTAAAACCCACTAAATTTTAACAGGGAAGGAAAAGTTAAAATTTAGACTACCATATTAGCAGAAAGATAACAGCAGCTTCTAACAATATTCCTTAAATGGAATGCACTGTTTTAGAGACTGTTCTGAAGAACTACTTTTTTAAAAATGGCCCATAATCATTATCTAATATTCCTTATAAAAAATTTAATCTTCCTCTAAATTAACACAAAGTACAAAGGGCAATAAAGTAAACCAAAACTGGAAAAACGTCTAAATCAGTCACATCGGCTAGTAGTAATAAGCCCTAAAGAGATACGCTTTTCTTCTCGAGAAAATTAAAATCTTACTTAAAATCTTTGCAATCGGCATCCATTCCATTTGGCAAACCTCTGCCATTTATTTTAGAATCATCATCATCTCCTTGTTTAAGATCTCTGTTTTGGTCCTCCTCAAATGGAGAAGCCTTGCCTTTTTGATCTCCTTTCTCAGGTCCATCTGTTTCAGCATCTCTAGTGCCCTGAGGAAAAAGAATCTGTTTGATTCTGAATATTTAATAGCACACAAAAAAAGGCACCAAAAGGTGACCTAAAACTACACTATAGTGCATGTAAACAATAAAAGCATTGAATCTTATTTTAATTTCGTAGGCAACTAATTTATCAAAGGCCAAAAAATTGAGTACAAACCAGTAATTTATAACAGAAGGGCTAAGGCAACCTTAACTATAGCGGTGCTGGAAAAGCAGTAACACCACAAATGAGATTAAAATTCTACTTAATGCATAGATGATTTCGTTTAGTTACTTTCAGATAAAGCACTACCATGAATAAGCAATTTTAATCTTGCAAATTATGTTTTTTAATTAATATGATTTGATTTTTGTAATATGGTTAAGATTACAAATACTCCCAGTGGTTCTACTGTTCTGTGTATTTCAAGAAGTGGCCAAGAGAAGAAAACAAGAGCACCAATAGCTACAAAATTTCCTTTAGCTCTTGGAAGGCCCAGAAAAATAAAATGACTTAAAGATAACCACATAACCATTGAGTAATCATTAAATATTTCTTTTTTCAAAATACTTACAAAAGTTCCCTTCCTAAATCGAGAATCCAATTTATCAGCAGGAGAAGAACTTAATACATATTCTACCATGCTCACACCAAGGCCTCCACTTTCTGATCGCGGAGACAGTATTGCGTTTACTTCACTGTTTCCATGAAAACCCTGTCCAGATCTTCTCTGTACCATAATAGGCTGGGACATTGAATGGTCTGTTCGGAAGAAAGAACACAATGACATATTTGTTGTTTTCACAGTAACCCAAATGTATTTACATAAATTAATATACCAAAGTAAGAAAAACTGGCATATTGCTTTATTTTGAATGTTATTATAATATTTATAAAAAGCTCTTCATTCTGTTGAGATTCACTGGACTAGACACATTTCTTGAGAACACAGACAGAAAGACTCATTTGGTTAAAAAAAAACACCAGGTAAAAGTCTATGTGAAGAAGAGTCAAACCAAAAGGTCGGTGGAGACAGAAACACTAACCTGAAGGCTCAGTTGCTTGTAAGCATCTTATTAATAAGTTAAAGTTCTTTTAGCAATTCATAACAATTCAAAACAAAAACCTTCAGGGATAAAAACCTAGAAGAATAAAAATAACTCCTCCTAAATCGGCAGAGGCATGTCTCAAGCTCACAGTTATGTACTGGACAGATTAATAACACATAGCTGTATTGCTATATCCACGAGAGAGTTTGGAAAAGCCAGTAGTATCACAGAACTTCCTATTCTTGCTGTAAAATCTAAGTAGCATCTAAAGTTTATTTTTTAAAATCCCTTCTAGTTTAAAGGTTTTCCATTTATTTTTAACAAAAAATTATTCACCTGGTACAAATACCTTTTCTACATATTTTTGTGACAAAAAGAAAAAGCAACATATATGATCTGAGAGCAAATAGAATACATATATAATAAAACATGAGGCAACACTCAAATAGATTTGCCCCCAAAAAAATTGTTTAAGGAACTGCCAGCTACCTCGGACTCACTTATGAACATCTATAATACTCAATATTAGGTCTAGTCCTTAAAGGACTGAACTATCACTACCACAGAGGCACTCAAGTCATCATTTCATTAACTGTAATAATTTTTAAACGCTACTTTTGTTAAACCATATTAAAACATTTCCATTTCAGTACCTTTATCCATGAGTGATTAGTTATTATATTTCTTCATTCAACCATTCACCCATTCAGTCACATAGCTCAAATACTGATTTACTCTCTCTCATGTGCCAGATATTGTACATGTACGGAGAATCCAAGAAAAACAAGACAGTCCCTGACCTCAAAGAGATTACAGGTTAATTAGAAGGCAGTAATAATAGAGTAAAAGTGCTTCAATAAAAGAAACCCAGGATACTACGGGAACAGAAAGAAGGGGCATTAATCTTTCCCAGTCTCAGTGTGAATCCCAAAGGAGGTGATATGAAGGGAAAGAGTTAAAGTGAGCGAAACAACAGGTGAAGGTAGGGTCTAAAGAGCATTTCAGTTAGAGAAACCAGCACCTTCAAAGGCCTGGAAGAGCCAGGAGAACACAATGAAATTAACAATCACAAGTAGCTCAGTTCAGCTGAGAAAGAAACATGTCTATGATAAAGTTTCCTGCATGCATAGAAAGGTCTCTGTTAGAATGACAATTCCTTTAGGACAAGGAATGTGTTATTCATATTTGTACGTGCTTGACATTCAATAGACGTTTGTTCAGTAAACAAAATAATTCCATTCATTTCTAATTTTCTCATGTCTCCTGGTAAAGACTAATTATTTATCCTTAAAATTTTATCCATACAACTAAGAAAGTTAAGTTGGGAGAGGGAATGGTATAAGGAATTAACTAAAATTATAAGTTTGACACAAAAAAGAAATAGGAATGTATAAATATGTTGTTTAAACGTTTTACTGCTGGTACTAGTTGTCCTCCAAATATAACATACCAAAACTATTTCCCTACCACCCATACTGAAAATAATACCATTATTTCTCATTACCATGTTGTGCTCAAGACGCTTTGCTTTGGAATGCTTTACAAAATATTTAGTTCTGGCAAGTAAAGCAATTAACCATTCAACCTTCAAAACACGTTTATCAACCAAGTTTTCAAGCACATGTGATTTTAGCAAAGAAAGTGCCTTTCATGGGAAAAATGTATCCTAGTCCAAATAACTGAATAATTTAAATTGAGTCCAGTCTCATAAATCCAGAAAAAAAAATTCCTTGAGGGCAAGAATTGTATCTCATTTATCTTTGTATTCTCCAAACCTGGCATATTATATCACATATTGGTTGAACTCAAAGAAAATTCCCAGTATTTTAAGGAAATTCTAGTCTAAATTAGTAGCTACCAAAGTTTTTAATCTTTATCAATGATGACTGTAAAAGAGTACTAATCACTAAAACTTTCCAGCACTTCCTAACTTTTTGGCAATTAATTTAGTTTAGTAACAATTTTTAAAACTATAAAGGACTTTAAAATCTCTTAATATATATTTTAATGATTTGGAGAATAAAGAAATACCTTGTAATTCATACTCAAAATATAAGGCTAATTTGATAATTATCATCCAGAAATTTCTTTTTATATTACTTTGGTCATTTTGTATAGCTTTAACAAGCTACGTTAAACTCTTATAAAAAGAGAAAACTGGGCCAGCCCCAGTGGCCTAGTGGTTAGTTTGGTGCACACCACTTCAGTGGCCCGGGTTCAATTCCTGTGTGCAGATCTACACCACTTATCTATCAGTGGCCATGCTGTGACAGCAACTCACATACAAAATAGAGGAAGAATGGCAACAGATGTTAGCTCAGGGTCCATCTTCCTCAGAAAAAAAGAAAACTTATTTGTAAAATACATGTATATATCTCTCACATTTTACTAATCAGAAATATTTAAAAATATAATCAGCACTATTTTAAGAAATCTAACTGTGCTCTTTAATGTACCAATATATACGGTCACTCCTGTGAGTTACACTCCTTAGATACCAGGTGCCTTTTCCCTTAATGGTTTCTTGGACATAAGTCTCTCTTCACTACTTATAGATATCAAAAACATTCAAAGCCTGCTCCCTTTCTGGGAATTCTACCTTACTAAGGGAGTTTACTTTCTTTCTGGATGTGGCTAACGTCTAATAAAGTGAGACTGAGCCAAAATTAGATAAATGAGTCACTATCTTCTGATACAATTTAAGATTTAAAATTCCTATGGTTGAAATGTGTCCTCTGTTTTAATGGAAATTCAGAGTTAACTTCAAATAAAACAAAAAAATAAAAATCTTACTGTGACAAACACTTCTAATCAATAAGTGGACCATTAGATAAGGATTAATTTACATAAGAAAATGCACATTGTAAAGATTTACGAAATCCTCAACAAAGACATCACAAATTTTCTCCAAATACTGTCTGAGGGGAGACAGGTTTTTAAAAAATGCAAGAATTAATAACTCTCACACATACACCAATAACTTACGAGAAGTTCCCCATGCAGTCTCTCTCCATTCATCATCCCCAAGAAATATGCCTTTTTGTCCATCTTTTGTTGAATCATCAGGTTCCCAAAACTTTTTGGTAGGCAAAAGCTATGTGGGAGGGAAAAAATATTACATTTAAATTTTACTCTAGTTACAAAGAACTAATATGTAAAGGAAAGCAAACTTACCACTAATAAGTACAAGTTACTTTTCAATGCTAATGAAAATTCAATGACTCATTTCCTAATTTGTCTTATTAAAAATAAAATAACTTCCACTTACGTTTTGGGCACTGGCTCTGATAATTCTAGACCTGAACATTAATCAAAGTCCACTTTTGACTTTTCTACATTTCCCAAATGGTTTTACTATTAAGTGGTTTTCTTTACACATAAATTTTTTCAAAAGACTAAATTTCTCAATACAGATAACACAAATACGATAAAAATATCTATATAAATGATCAAAATTTTTCCTTTACTTCCAAATACTGCCCTTGGATGGATCACCTCTTATCCTACAGCTTCCATGATAGAAAATGTATTTTCATTCTTACTTCACTTATTCAATGGAAGTGAATTTGACAACTCTTCCTAGGTCCTGAATACTAGCAATCTATCACTCCCAAATCAGGAAGCTACAGAAGGTAGAAGAGACACACACAAAAGATCCTGAAATACTTTTGAGATGATAATGGCAAAGCCCTGTGCTCTACCTATCCTGTATTGTGATATACACATTACATAAAAACTGTGTTGATGCAACCATTCACTGCTAACTCAAAATATACATTTGGCCAATTCCTAACGATACTTTAATATGCATCCAGGCCTCTCCTCTCTACCTTCTCTGACACAGAGAGGAAGTGGACTGGGGGATATGTTTGTTTGAAAAAAATAGATTGGTTTTCTGAGATATGCATTTAGCATTTTAAATAAGCATTTGTAAGATACTCTTCCCTCTCAGCCTGTAATTAGATACCCAGTCTTTCAGTGCTCATAATTAAACCTGTATATACTTCTATTACTACACTTATCACACTACATTACCTGTGTTTGTCTCCTTGAGCGCATGGTGACCTCATCTTCAGAGAGCTCACAAACATATAAACTAACTATAATAAAATGAACTTAGTAAAACGTGAATTGGGTCTGGGAGGTAAGACTGTGTGTGTTTTGGGGGTTGAAAGTGTGAGTGGAAGGTGAGGAAGACACAGTAAATCATGAACAACTTGAGAAAACGCACAGTGTGTAGAACAGGGTGTAAGATGGAGGAACAGATGCGGGAAAGTCAAAGCTGATGCTGGTAAAGCTATCCAGGTCAGATTATGAGGAACCTTAAAGACATGCTAAAGAAACCCTGTATTACACATTGAAGCAAGCGAGAATCAAGAGAGGTTGGCAAGAGTGATATTATGTTTTAGAAAACCACTCAAGTTGTTAAATTGTAAGAATAATGAATATTCTAGACTGGAGGCAAGAAGATCAGTTTAGGAGAATTACAACAATGGGGACAAGATGACAAGAATTCAAACAGGGTACTGGCAGAGAGAACTGAGAAAATAAAAGGGATTTGAGAGACATCTAGGAGAGTCAATAGGATATGAATACAAATGGCGGGGGGGGGGGGGTGACAAAAAGGATACAACTTTAAAATTTCGGTAACAAGATAAATGGTAGTATTACTGACCAGAACAGAAAAAAATGGGAGAAGCAGCTTTGAAGGAAGGAGGGAAAATTCAATTTGGGCATGGTCTTAATCTACAGACCTTTTGCTAAATATTTTTAATTTTAAAGGAAATTAACTTCTGCTATTTAAAAAACAAAAGTTTTTGCATGTTACAATCTCCCTGTGCTACAAATGATTTGTATTTAAAGTACAGACATCTTAAGACAACAATCTGCTCTAACAAAGATCCCAGTAAAATACAACCTCCATCCCTTCAATTTTTAAAAATCTCACTATAAAAGTTTCGTGTATTTTATTCAAACAAAATGTAAATCTGATAATACTAAAACACTGTACTTGATATATTTAAATAATTAACATTTATTCACAGTAAAACCCAAGTTAATCCCTTAAAAATATTGCAAATAAAGCTATTTCAGGCAGGAGAAAATGGTTCCTGAGAGAATTTAAAAAAATGCTTTTATCTCACACTGCATGAAGAAAAATGTTTCAATATCAAAATAGAGTAACAATAAGGAACAGAAAATAAAGTTATAACAACTTAATAGAAGCATTTATCACAGACATAGAAGCAGCTGAAACAAACTAATTGTCTGAGGTAGTAGAAATAATAGAATCTCTTTGAGGAGACTATTCCAAAGTCTTCTGGGATAAGGTTCCAGGACTGCTTTAGCAGCATCTCATAGATCACTGCCTTAAAACACAAACTGTACAACTAAGGAAAAAGATTTATGTCAAGCACTTACCCAGTGTGCCTACTTTCTGCCAAACACTGTGCTATGAATATTTCTTCATTTTGCAAACATTTATAAGTTATCGTGCACAGAAAATAACTCAGTAGTTAACAGAATTAACACCTCCTAACAAAGGCCTTTATCAATATTCTAGAAACAGCTTTCTGTGACAGTTTAGATGCCGATTTCAAATACTTACAGAGAAACTACTAGCTTGTGACCAAGAATAAGTTAAAATCAACTAAATATAGAGAAAGGCAACAATTCAGGACAGAACTATTAAAAAAAAAAAAAAAAGATAAAAGTGGTGTGCTGGTTGGAACAGCAATAAAAACAGTGATTTGCCCCTGGAGACTCTTTTACTGTAGCAGAAGTGGGGAAGCACATTAGAGAAAACAAGGGCTAACAGATCTTAAAGATCTATAAAATATATTACCCATTATCACTTAATATTAGTTTCCTAATTCACAAAAGCTCTAAACCAAGGTCAAGCAACTCCGGATTTGTCAACCTGCTCCCCAATCCTTCCGACTCAGAAATGATTGAGTGGACATACAAATTTATCCCCCACCTGCCCACCATTTTATTAGTTCTTTACTTCAAGAAGCATTTTCGGCTTGCCCTCTCCATCTCCAAAGAAATCAGTAAACACTGTAGCACACTGCCTCAAAATAAATAATAAAATAAGGAGGTGCACTTACACTTCAGATTCTTCTAATACAAACTGTTATGTAAAATCACCAAACCAATCAAACTAACATAATCCTAAGAATTAAAAAGATTTAAAGGCTATACGTCTATTTCCCCAAATCTTCTCCATTCCTAATATCACTTACTATGACCACTAAACATTTTTAGATGTCATCACTTCCAATGGGCAGCAATACTACAAATAGTCAAGGCACTCATGAATTCAAACTCTTCTTCAAGCATTAACACATGGCCTTAGGCCAGTTAATTAACTGTTCCGAGCTTCAGTTTCCTCATCTGTAAAGATAATAATAAAACTACTGGGGCGCCGGCCCCATGGCCGAGTGGTTAAGTTCGTGTACTCCGCTTTGGCGGGCCAGGGTTTCGCTGGTTCAGTTCCTGGGTGCCAACACGGCACCGCTCTTCAGGCCATGCTGAGATGGCATCTCACGTGCCACAACTAGACGGACCCGAACTAAAATATACAACTATGTACTGGGGGGATTTGGTGAGAAAAAGCAAGGGGGTGAGGGGGGTGAAGAAGATTGGCAATAGTTAGCTCAGGTGCCAATCTGTAAAAAAATAATAATAAAACTAGTGTCATAGAGTTTCTAGGAGGCCAGAACGAAAGAAGATAAAGTAAACTGCCTAGAACAGCATCCAGCACACAGCACACACATACGTATCAGGTATCCTCACTACCAAAAGTACGAATCCTTTAATATCATAAAACATGAACAACATGCTAATCAGCAACATTCAACTGGCTGATTATTTTAAAGGATTACAATATCATTCATTAAAAAAATCTTGTCTATAGCTGTTTGCTTTCTTTTTGAGTCTGTCTGAATATCCTAGGGGGATCGTGAAACCCCCCTACTTAGAAAGAGTGGTTGCCTAATAGTCACATTTTGCATAAGGAAACAGAATCAGAAGTTAAATAAATTGCCCAAGGTTACATAGTTAGTAAATGGCAGCATCAAGACTTGAATTCACATCTCATTAGAATTAATTCTAAGGCCCATTCTCTTTACACTTAACTACTGTAGAAGATGGTTCTTTTCAATCATACTCTAATTCATCAACATTTCTGAAAACTTCCATTATTAGACCACCACTAAATATACTGAAAAAATAAAAGTTTAAGATATTGTCATGATATTCAGCCCATACAATGTGGGTATTCATGAAAGTGGATAAAGCTTAAGATACAATTGTTAAGATATGGATTTATGTAGACAAAACTATGATCAGCTATTTAAACACCATTTAAAACAGCTGGTTTCCAATTCCGGTTATCCCTAACAGCTCAGATCAGAGCTGGAGCACTTGAGAGAAATATGTATGTGGTTCATACAAAAGGTTCTTCTTCTTATCTTCAAAGAAATTAGTCGTACTCAAGGTCACAGCACTAGTGATAGATCTGAGAGAAAACAGAAATTTCCTTACACCCCTATCCACCTTGTTTTCTACCTCACCAGACTACCTGGGATCTTAGTACACAAATTTTCTTTAATATTTTCTTTACATATTATTTAAAGAAATATTGTTTAAAAAAAATTATTGTGTCCAAAAAGAAAGGAGGGAGCATTATTTATCACAGTATGCTATGAAAATACTCCCAAAATAAAACACATTAACTCAGTGATTTAAAGTTATATTCTGGATTCCCTAAAGAATTTCCGGCAGGGGCCTCTTTCTCCTTATTTAAAAAATAAACAGGAACTTACATATACATATATACACACACTATAGTTTATATATATATAAACACTATACTAATGAAGCTGAGTTCAACCTCCTATGGATTAGCTTTGCTTTTTTTTTAATTGTTTTTTAATGTTTTGCAGTTCCCTATTTTTTTCTTCCTGCTTTTTCTCCCCAAATTCCCCCAGTACATAGTTATATATATTAGTTATGGATCCTTCTAGTTGTGTCATGTGGGACGCAGCCTCAGCGTGGCCTAATGAGTGATGCCATGTCCGCGCCCAGGATCCGAACCAGCGAAACCCTGGGCCGCCAAAGTGGAGTGTGTGAACTTAAACCACTGGGCCACAGGACTGGCCCCAGCTTTGCTCTTTTTAATGCACATGACATAACACATATTGGTAGCTCTTCTAACCAAAATATGCTATGAAAAAAATGGAAAGGATAAGTTTATGAATGGATGAATACAAATCTGTTGCTACTTCTGGATGAACTAGAAGAGACTGCCCTTCTGACGATGGGTCAGTAAAGCTATCACGATCTACAAAAACCAGTACATTTGACAACAGCCCTACATGAAGTACAATGCTTTGTACATTAGAGATTTACAACAACTGAAGACATAATTAGGGAAACTTTATTTTTAAAGAAAAAGTCAAGAATAGGGCAATCCATTAAAAAAGGATGTCACATTAAAAAAATAAACAATTTTAGAAAACTCAAGAGCCAGAAACTTTAGGCTGCTTTCAATTTATTAAAATCAATTCTGGGATAAAACAAAAACAAAAAACCTCACCTGTCAGGAAAGGAGGAGAAGACTGGTGAGAGAGAGACAGGCAAAGAAGGAAATCCCAGAAGGTTCCCTGCTGCCTATGAGGTGAGGAAAGATAGAAAGGCTTGTGGGAGAGAGAACCCAGAGACAGAAACCTCAGTAGGTTTCTTAGCTATCTCTTCGAGGTAAAAGAATTAGCCGGTAAACTGTTAAGAAAAAAACTTAATTTGTGAATAACATCTTATTTAAAAACACATTTTTACTAGATGAAGTTCACAGAAGCACTGACCTGCTGCTATCCACCAAAAAAGCAGGCAGTCTAAAACTCTAGCCACTTTTACTCTGCATCTCTGACATTTCCATTAAGAAAGCCTGGATTTAAGCTTAGATCGTTTAATGTACTATTCAACTTAGCTTCTCTCTTTTCCAAAAACCTCAAATATCCCTCCTCCACCCCTAAATAACTAACTAAACTCTTTCAACTACTATTTCTGATCATGACTTTTTTTAACTGCAAAGATCTCTTAGGATTTATCAAATACTATTTAGAAAGGGAGGTAAAAAAGAGCCAATTTGTAAACGTATACACAATGTAGATCTGGGAAGTAAAGTGTTGGCGTCTATATAGAATTAAGATAAGGTTTTGACTACTTCCTCTTAAAAAAGTCATCAAGTTCAAGTTTGTCACAGACTAGGCTGAAACACTGTTCAAACCTGCTTTTAAGATACGTTATTCTATTTTCTAAAGACGAAAGAAAACAAGCAGCAGGGAAAAACAAAAGCCCTTTTCAACTACTTCTCAAATTTTATTCACCCATAGTGTAAATAATGCCTAAGCAGCCACTGCATTTCAGTGAAGCTGTAGTTTTTCTGTCTAAAATATTATTCCCTTTCACAAGTTTTTCTTAGGGCCTAGAATTTTACCTTACGCACTGGACTAACAAGTTTACTTTGGCAATACTTAAGCTTAAGCACCTTAACTCACCCTTAAATCAGTCCTCTGAAAATGACAAACTCTTTGGAAAACGCTGTTCTGCAGAAGGGGAGGGTTAGCTAGCTGCAGGGTGCCCTCTTGTGGCCCAGAGGAGTGACTGGACTCTTTTTCTGCATCTGAAGAGCACAGCATTGGATGGAGTGAGTCTCATGAAGGTCTCTAATCTACCAAAGTAAAATAATCTCCAGGAGCAAGCAGTTAATTACACATCTTAAGTTCTGTTCACCATTATTTTCTATTATCAAACTCCACACTATGTTAGTACTATAGAACATGACAAAATAAAGACGTGACCACAAGGGCTTTCATAATCAATTAAAGTTTTCTAAATATTCATTAGGTATATGGAAAACTAGTATTTTTGATGCCTTAAGCTATGTAATGGTGAGGTTAAATGGGATGCCCCAATGAAAATCACAGATTAACAGGACTGATAAAGTCCATTCAAAAATTTAAGTGCTCACTATATGCTAGTCATTTAAAGCTAACGATCTACAGAGGAAACTAATATAAAACAAATAAACTGTAACTAGTAATATAATAAAAGTACGTATAAAGATCTAAAAGTCAGATGAGGAAGTAATTAATTCTACCGCAGATGGCAACGGGACAATAGATTAAGAGTCTTTTTCAGTTGAGTCTTCTAGAAGTTTATTAAGCAAACAGAGAACAAGGAGAGATTTTTGGAAGAGAATAGTGAACAATTACGTGTGGCTAAGCAAACACAGCATACATATATAAAACAGCAGGACAAGGATCAAGGAAGGTTCTTTTCTGAGCAAAGTAATTATGCTTCATTACCAAAATATAAGACATTATCTAATCAAGGCAATCAAATCAACTAGATACAATCTCACTAAAAATTACTGCTGAAAGTTAAAAAAAAAAAAAATAGTCTGGTAATCACTACAACTACAAAATTGAATAATCCGAGATTTTAAAAAACCCACATCATGTGGAAGACATAACCACTATTTTCAAAAAGATTTATGATTAAAAAAAATCTCAATGGCTCAAATAATCAAAGTGAGGTATGCATTCTTAGTATTCATAAGTATTTACCTCTCCCATTCCCCGAGATTCTAATGCAAGAGCTTGAAAATCATGATTCATTTCATCCACAGATCAAACCTGTTGAATGACAAAAACAAAAATTAGTAGAAAGAAAAATTTAAGAAATAGATTGCATTAACTATTTTTATATTAGTATATTGCTGCTATTACTGATGTTAGCATGAGCTGAGAAGGGCAAGAATCCATTTCTCCATGAAGACAGGTTTTCCTAAACAGAGCACATGACAGCAATCTACACTCTAATTTGTAGGAAAATCTGGGATCAAGGGTTCCTGGGTTATTCTGTGTGCAAAAAGAAACCCTTACTAGTTTTTTTTTTTTTAAGATTTTTTTACTTTTCCTTTTTCTCCCCAAAGTCCCCCGGTACACAGTTGTATATTTTTAGTTGTGGGTCCTTCTAGTTGCGGCATGTGGGATGCCGCCTCAGCACGGCTTGATGAGCAATGCCATGTCCACACCCAGGATGTGAACTGGTGAAACCCTGGGCCACCAAAGTGGAGTGCGCGAACTTAACCTCTTGGCCACACGGCCAGCCCCCTTACTAGCTTCTTGAGCAAAAGAAGAGAAGGAAAGTAAAGACTAGAAGAAGTGAGCTCGCATACTAAAATAGCTATCTTGTTTTTTTATGTTGTAGTTCCTATCACAAAATTATTTTGCATTATTTCTTTAAGATTTTTCAAAATTTCTCAGCATTTCATTATTTGCAGATCTTATAGCAATGATAAAAAACATTTCACTGAAAATATTTAAATGGTGATACAGTTCTACCTCAAAGCAATAGATAAATTAATCAGCTGTGAGAGTAATTATAATACTCACACATTTCCTTAAGAATAATTTGGGGGGGGGGGACTGAGTGGTTAAAGTTCCACACACTCTCCTTTGGTGCCCAGGTTCAGATGCTGGTTGCAGACCTACTCCATTTGTCAGCCATGCTGTGGAGCTATCCCACATACAAAAAGTAGAGGAAGACTGGCGCAGATGTTAGCTCAGGGCCAATCTTCTTTACACACACACACAAAATAAAAATTCCTGGGGCCAGGCTGGTGGCATAGTGGTTAACTTCGTGCACACTGCTCAGTGGCCCAGTGTTTGCAGGTTCAGATCCTGCAAACCACTCATCAAGCCATGCTGTGGCAGCATCCTACATACAAAATAGAGAAAGACTGGCAACAGATCTTAGCTCAGGGCCAAACTTCCTCACCGAAACAAAAACAAAAACAAAAAAACCTGAAGCCACTACAAATTCACAGCCTTCAAACTTTTGGGCCTTACTATGTAATTCTATTATTTTCACCAGTCAATTCTCTCTCTCAAACTCCATAGTGTCTGACACTACAAAGCACTCCTCCCTTCCTGCAATACGTTCTCTGTCGCTACTTCATCTCTTTTAATTCTTTTTACTTTCCCATGTGTTTAGTCGCTTCTTCACAGACTCCTATTTGTTTCCTCAACTCGTAAATGTTAGTGTTTCTTAGAATTCTATCTAAGGTACTCTGTTTACCCTTTATTCTGAGCAATCTCATCCACTCATTGCTTTGAGAACTATCTGTATATGCTTAGGACCCTTGCCTCCAAATCTCTCTCCTCTTCAGAATTTCCAATTATCTCCTTCTTTCTTCCTCACTTATAACGTAATTCTTTCCTTTCTTACACCAATACACAATCACTAAAGTCAACCTCCTACATCTCACTTAAATCTATTTTCCAGTTATCCGGTTATGCAGACTACCATCATCTCTTACATAAAATACTGCAATCCTCTCCTGTCTTCCTAACCTACACACTGATCTCCAAAATGTAATTAGTCATCTTTCTAAATGTACTCTGATCACCTGACTAACATATTTTAGACCTTGACTTAAAGACAAAGCTCAAACTCCTCAATGTGGCTTACAAGGGGACAGAACTGGATTCAAATTATAGTTCTGGCTGTTGGTAGTAGTTTTGTAACTCTGGACAAGGAAACTAAACCGTTTTTTCTCAATTTCTTCCTGGGAAGATAAAAGCAGCAGCTGCTACATGGCTTGTTGTGAAAACTGAATCAGATAACATAAAACACAACAGTGCCGGGCACATAAGCATTCAAAAGTTAGCTATTAGGGGCCAGCGTGGTGGAACAGCAGTCAAGTTCACATGTTCTACTTCAGCGACCCAGAGTTTGCCGGTTTGGATACCAGGTACGGACCTACAGACAGCTCATCAAACCACGCTGCAGCAGGCATCCCACATATAAAATAGAGGAAGATGGGCACAAATGTTAGCTCAGGACCAGTCTTCCTCAGCAAAAAGAGGAGGAGAGGCAGCAGACACTAGCTCAGGGCTAATCTTCTCCAAAAAAAAAAAAGTTAGCTATTAAAAAAAGCTCTTCAATCTCTGCACCAAATGGTACTTGGACAACTGGATATCCACATGCAAAAAAGGAACTTCAACACATTACCTTACACTTTAAAAATTAACTCAAAATGGATCACACACCTAAACGTAACACCTAACAATATAAAATATCTAGAGAAAAGAGGAAAGCTGTGTGATCTTGTGTTTGGTAGTGAGTTTCTAGATCAATATCAAAAGCAGAGTCCATAAAAGAAAAATTGACATCTAAAACTTTGACTTCATCAAGAAGAACATGTGCTACAAAAGACACTGATGAGAGAATGAAAAGACAAACTGCACACTAGGAGAAAAATATTTGCAAATCATGTATCTGACACAGCATTTGTATCCAGAATACAATAAAAACTCAATTAAAAAAATAAAACAACAAACAACCCAATTTAAAAATGGGCAAAAGATCTGAACAGATACTTCATCAAAGACGATATTCAGATAGCAAATAAGCTATTCTTTTCTCATAACTTGCTAGAAAAGCTGGATTCGTTAACAGTTCTCACAAAGCGCGCATTTCATTCATCCTTCCATCAATTCAGTAAGTTTTTACTGGGCATCTTCAATGTGTAAGATTTTGTAGAGAAAAAAATGAGTTAAAATACGGTCGCTGTTCTCAAAGAGTTTATTTAATAAATAAGTCTCCTATGTTTCCTGGTGATTGGAGGAATAATTCCTATCAGACCAAAGCCTCCTGCAGATAACTATAAGCTCTGGACGAAAATATAAAAACTATGTGAGGGTAACGGAAAACAACTAAAAAACAAACTGGAGTGCACACTACACTTCAAAGAAAGGACTGGTACAGAGTGAGGTTTTTATAGCTTTTTTGCCTGAAGATAGGCCTGGGGATGGAGGTGGGGCACCAAAATTCCTATAGAGAACCCAGGCTTGAAGAACCAAAGGACAGAGTTTGGGGCAACCAAAGCTGCTGGAAACTGAGGGAGGAAGCTTCAAAAAGGAGACAACCAAATTCTGAATATAAATTCTGCTAAGATTTTTAGACAATTTCTGCACTGTACATGCGTGGGGCAGACTCCAAGCAACCCAACTAAGGCTAAGAGATCTAAGCAGAAAGGTCTGCTACTGCTGACCACCACAGAAGTCACAGGAATTTGGAGTCAGAGTCTCATGAAAACAAAAACAAACAAGAAACCAATATTCACCACAAAAACATAGCAGAATCTAGAGTACCTTCTATGTATCAAATAGAATATCTGGAACACAACCCAAATTGCTAGGAATATGTAGAAACAGGCAAACGTGACCTAGACTAATGGGAAAAGTAATGAAGACCAACCCAAAAGATGACCCAGAGGTTAGACTGAGCAAAGGTCTTAAAGCAACTACTATAACTGTGCTCAAAATGAAAGAAAACAATATGGTCCTAATGAACGAAAAAACAAAATTTCAGCAAATAAAGAAAAACTATAGAAACAACCAACTGGAAATTCTAAAACTGAAAAAAAATCTTTCAAAAATTTCACTGGATGCCCTTAACAGCAGATAGGAGATAAAGGGTCAGTGATTTTGAAGATAGATCAAGAGATTTCCAATAGGAAGAAAGGAAAAGGAGAGAGAAAATGCAGTGTAAAGTTATTTTAAGAAACAATGCCCAGAAATTCCCCCAAATTTGATGAAAGTAAAATTTACAGATTCAAGTCACTCAATGAACCCCAGGAAAGATAAACAGGAAATCAAAACAAAACACCCATACCATACACATTATTAAAAAAAAAGTTGAAAACCAAAGATAAGAGAAAATTCTGAAAGCAGCTAAAGGAAAAGCAACATTACATAATGGGGAAAAACGATATGAATGACCACTGACTTTCATACTAGAAACAATGGGGAACAGAATATGAAAGACCAGACTTTAAGGTGCTGAAAGAAGAAAGAAATGCCAACCTAGAATTTTATATCTGGTGGAGATATCCTTCAAGAATAAAAGCTAAAAGCAAAACATTTCTAGGGGCCGGCCCTATGGCCGAGTGGTTAAGTTTGCACACACGCTTCGGCGGCCCCAGGGTTTCACTGGCTGGGATCCTGGGCACACACATGGCACTGCTCATCAAGCCACGCTGAGGTGATGTCCCACATGCCACAACTGGAAGGACTCATAACTAAAATATAGAACTATATACTGGGGGGATTTGGGGAGAAAAAGCAGGAAAAAAAAAAAAGGAGATTGGCAACAGTTGTTAGCTCAGGTGCCAATCTTTAAAAAAAAAAAAAGACATTTTTAGATAAAAAGAAAATTTATTACAACAGACTTCCACCATAAGAAATGCTTAAAAAAAAAATTCTTCAGGCTAAAGGGAAATGATACCAGATGGAAACTCAGATCATCAGGAAGGAATGAAGAGCACCAGAAATGCTAAGTTTGTGCGTAAGTAGGTACAAAGGACTATATTTTCCTCTTGATTTCTTCAAAATATGTATGCCAATTTAAAGCGAAAATTTCAACGTTGTATTATGGGTTTTATAACATATGTAGCTGAACCAACTTACTTACACTTACTTATATCCAATACCTGCTATAATAAATCTCTCTAGCCATACCATCATCACACTCTGGGTTTTAAAGCAAAACCCAGTTTGAGATCAAAATTTTCTTTTATCACACAACATATATGTAATATATATACATATAAAATTTTATATACATATATATTTTGTAGGGAAGGAATGTTTATATATATCCCCCCAATTACCAAGGTAAGTAAAGGAATCTTGGTCCAAATGTGTCCTACACTTTTCAGTCACACAAAGTTCTCCATCTTAATATGACACAACTCATTCTAATGTCTAGTACAGTCTGCTTAAACCACCTCTGATTTCTAAATGTTTCTTCAAAATTCCCTAAATTTGGACACGGTCCATTTCATTATTCCATAGGTACGTCACAGGGTTTCCCATATTGCCCTAGACTCTATGTCCTTAATATTTTTTCTTAGATTTACATTTGTGATCTACCTTTCTCTTAAACCTTGTATTTTCCAGATCTCACATTCCATTACAGCCTCAACTTCTTCCAAGCATTAACTGCGTCCCAAATCCGATGGACAATTCAGATGAAAGCTTCAGGATATTGACATGTTATAAGGAATGACGTATTTTCAATCACCTAAAAAGGCTTCTTAATATTTATGCAGCTTTCTAACTTCTCAAGAAGGCTTCAGATTTAAATCCTACCACTTTGACAATGCATCCATGTAATATCCATGTAATAATCCATGTATGTAACTTTGTAATAACTTACATTAAATGATATTAGGCCCTGAAGTCTATGCTCTACATAGAATGATCATACCAATTACAGTCATTAGAAAAAAAATCTTCCATGTAACATCTTATTTATCTGTACCCTCAGAGAAGATTGTCCTTATTAAGATAATTGTTCCCTTAGGGCCAAAAACATAAGGTTCTTATTATTTGGATGGAAATGGCTCTAAGATGGATCATCATTCTGTTATCCTAAAGAAAGAATAATGGACAAATTTTATACATAAGACAATATGGTAAAGTAGAAACAGTATGTGATTTAGATTCAGAGTAGTTTGTTTTGACTTTTGCAAGCTGTTTAACCTGTAAATCTTAATTTACTTATCTGTTATATAAATCAAATGAGATAATGTATCCAAAAGTGTTTCATGAGCTATTACTAAAAAGTGCTCAACAAATACTACTTATCATTAAGAACATCATTATAGACTATGCTAGAAAGAACTGACACTTCCTGAAGCTCTTGGGGCACTCAATGTTTGCGTCTCTTATGTCTGCTTTTGTTAGTATTTCAACCTTCTGCTTTGCTGTCAGGTTAAATATGACTTGACTTGAACATAACGGTGCCACTTCTGACCTTTCTAACTAGGTTGCTTTTAATTTGCAGTCATCTGTTGCCTCAGATATCCAAGTACAGTAGACTTCTAAGAGTAAACGGGCTCTTGGATGGAAATTGCTTCTAACAAACACAAAAACATATTCTAAAGTTACAATCCTTTCTTAGGAAAGCAATTTCGCATCATATATATAGGTTCATATCTCTTGAATCAGTTTCCCTAACTCTGGGAATCAATCCTAAAAATAAAACCTAAATATAAAAACACTTTAGGGGGCGGCCCGGTGGCACAGCGGTTAAGTGCGGATGTTCTGCTTCGGCAGCCCAGTGTTCACCGGTTCTGATCCCGGGTGCGGACATGGCACCGCTTGGCAAGCCATGCTGTGGTAGGCATCCCACACATAAAGCAGAGGAAGATGGGCACGGGTATTAGCTCAAAGCCAGTCTTCCTCAGCAAAAAGAGCAGGATTGGCAGCAGCTGTTAGCTCAGGGCTAATCTTCCTCAAAAAAAAAAAAAAACACTTTATGCACAAAGATATTTGCAGTACGTTGCTTGCAGATCCTGAAATTACAGACTGCGTCACTGTCACATAAGAGTTAAGTGATACAACACATCTATAAATGGAGTACCATGTAGCTATTAAAAATATTTGCTTGTAATTAAGAAAATGCGTATATAGTAACATTAAGAAATATTGAAAGGAAATAAACCAAAAACCATACACTCCTTAAGTGATCAAAGTACACCAATTTTTTCATTGATTTATCTGTATCTTATTACTTCTCTACAATAAATCTGTATAACCTATGAATTAGAGGTGGGAAATTTTTATTAAGACAAAAAAGGAAGAGAGTAGTAGATTAAAGAAATTGTCTCAAGAGTAAAAGCACTGGAGCTTTACTGAAGCTCTTTTTTGCTTATTTACAGGTTTTCATCTGTGGTGCAACCTGCACGAGGTCATAAATTAACCTCTGGATAAAAGTGAGAGCTCCCATAGCTTTACGGATTCATTCTTTCTTTTGTGGTGAATCATGCCCCAGTGTGGGGGTCAACAAACTTTTTCTGTAAAGAGCCAGAGAGCAAACATTTTAGGCTTTGCAGACCATACAGTCTCTGTTGCTTCTCAACTATGCCTTTGTAGCACAAAAGCAGCCACAGACAACATCAAAATGAATGAGTAGGGATGTGTCCTAATAAAACTTTTTTTATGAACAGTGAAAGTTGAATTTCATATATTTTTCATTTGTCGCAAAATATTATTATTCTTTTACTTTTTTCCAACCATTAAAAAATGTGAAAACCAATCCTAGAGAATGGGCCAAACAAAAACAGGTGATGGGCCAGATCTGGTCTGTAAGCCACAGTTTGCAGATCCCTGCTCTAAGGCATTTATTCTCTGAACTGCTCCACAAAAAATCAAATGTAGATAACATCACTCTCAAATCTGATCAAACCAAAAGTTAAGCATCAGGGCTTTGCTTTCAACTGTTCCAGTTATACTATCCCCACACAAACTGCTTTCTTATACTGAATGGAGATTTCAGATTACACTTAAACGGAGGCCATTCTATTATTTTCCTTAAATGACTAGGATTTAAAAGAAACAAAACAAAATACAAAATAACAAAAAACAAACTCACACAAGTCAAACTTAGCTTTTCAGTTTAGGGTATTACCATTTATTTCCATCATGAGGAAGAGAATGGAGTAAAGTGTGGGCAAATAACTGTTCAAACTCTCCTGCAATAACCTCCATATTAGCAATAATAAAGTTTAAGAGGTGGAGGTCGTACATATGCCACTAAGTGGGCCTCCATTATTTTTGCAAAATGCCAATCTGCTATGTTCTATGCAGCTACAGATGTTGGTATCATCTTATGGCAAGGGAAAAGTAAGAATTTAGACATGAATTTAACAACTTTACTCTGAATAGTTAGATCTTAGGGAGAAACAAAACAATCTTTTCTTCTAACAAGCAACAGAGTATCCAGCAACCAGTTATGTAATATTGAATTGACTAGGTTTACTGGAAGAAAATGTATCCAGGAGTTACCGTACACAGTATTGCTTGGGGTGTAAAGTCTGTCTCCAATTTGTCTGTTATTAAGCCATGAAACTTCTCAATATTATTTCCTTTAATAAACAATCAGAATTTGCTAATACAGAACATACATAATAGAATCTCTTCTATGGCCAAGAGTAATCTTGAAGTAAATTCCAATGAAAAAGTTATAGCTTTTGAGGTTATGATTCTTCATTTTCTAGCAAAAGAACAGTGTTTTATTAAATTCTAAAATTTAATAGTATTAGCTTATTTTTCTGTAGGAAACATTATTACTAATTACATGAGAAATATACATAAAGCACCTCAAATAACAACTTGGTTAAGTTCTGTGAGTTTTCATACTTACTAATGCATAATCCAAAAGGTTTACAAACAGTCTGTGTAAAGAACCAAAGATATGCATTAATAGGTACACTTATATCATTAATAATACTAAGTTTTCTTAGGCAACATCTGATCCAATTCCTCACCATACACCTACCATAAAAAATAAGCTGGAGGGAAAAACTATTTAGAGCTACAAAAAATGGTATTAAAGCACTTTCTTACCACCATATGACACTAATCACATTTTCATAGTATTATAATACTTTCTGTTTTAGGGTCATCATAGAAATTAAACTCTGGGGTCAAAGGGGCTAGGAACTGTGTTTTAGCCATCTAAATGCTCAATATATACTGTATGAAAAAAATATTTATGAAATGTAAATTCATATATGAAATTAACTAATATGTGAACAGTGTTTATTAATATATGATGCTTGTTTTAATAGAGATAATAAACAAAGCTCTTTCTCAGACTATTTGTACTGCTGAAGACATTTACTAACATACAATGACTGACTGCAACTTCCCATTGGCACTACTTCCCCAAATTGGTCCTCTAATACCTAGAGCTTGTTGCTACCTTGTGCATCAATTACAAAAACAAGAAAATCACACAAAAATTTAACTGATTCACATAAATTAAGTCACACATGAAGAGTACATAAGCTGCTTATATAAAATGTTGTTGGTAGTCATCCTTCTCGGACTGTTTTTAATGAACAGAGTCACTGAGCATTAGTGGTGTCTACCGCAAATAAACATATGCTAAAGTCCTTAAGAATACCTTTATACCTTGACCATTTTAAATCACTTTTGCAAATTTGCCAAAATGTTTAGCAATGCCTTTTCTTATCCATATGACAAAAGTAAACTTAAATCCAAGTTTCAGTATTAACAGCAGACCATTAGTCTTCAAAGATTTAACATTAGAAGTTTCTACTAATCATTATCAACACCTAGTACATAATTTGTTATTTTTCTGGGGGCATTAAATGAATCATATACTTTTCTAGTGGTGTTGGATACATCATTTAGCTAGTGATTGAGCCAAGATCCATATCAACATTTTTTGATATCTTGTTTGCCCATGTCATGGGGGAACAATACTGCTAGTTTCACTAGCATAACGAACAGTATTACTGACTCAACTACATCGAGAAGTCAAATTCTACATTTTGAACAAAATTTGGCAAAAAATCTGTCAACAATATACAGACTTCCAGAAACAGAAATCATGAAAGACTCTAGCTCAAATCTTTCAATTAAGATTAGAAATCAGATTATTCCAGCACTAGCCATTTAGATATTAAATAAAAATTTACCCAACATTTCTGTGCGAGAATGCTCTAGCTCTATGAGGATAAATCTCACAGAGGTCATATTCTCAAGGAGGCAAAATAGGATAAATATATAGTTGCATATATGCAAATATAAGGCAAGATATTTTTTTCCTTAAAATTCTCCCAAAGGAGAATCACCATATATTCAAGTCTTTACAAAGTTTCTTATATTACAAAGCATTTTCTCGATTTATTTTGAGAAATAAAATACTGTCTTGGGAAATTCCTTTATTTTGAAAAATACTGCTTAGAGAAGATCTACACACTAAAACAACCTCAACCAATGCTAGTTTTTGTTTTTTTTAGATATCACCTGAGAGAAGCAGGTCAATTAACTAAGAGGGAAATAAAGATGACATGCTTTAGAAAACTGTTAGCGCAAAGTGGCTCTAATGAGTCAAAGATACATGTGAAATGTCAAAGATTTATGATATGAAATGAGCGCCTCAAAAGCAGTACTTGCAAATTAACATTACTTTGTTATTTAAAAAGCCATCATCCTAAAAGTGGAACAAGCAGACATTATATGCCTTATGATGTAATATGAAACAAATCACCACCTACCCATGAATTATTATTGCCTCAAAAAAAAAAACAAGCCCTACCAAACTTCAATCTATCTAATAAAGCCACTAGGTCTAAATACTAGTTTATCAGAAATACAAGGGAGATAGAAGAATAAAGTCAACAGATAACACAAGAACATAATCACTCAATCCAGAACATGGGAAAAAGGAAAAATTATCTAGTTTCACTAACATAACTGTGAAATGAAATTTTAAAAGAGGAGAGAGGGAGGACTATTATATAGACTAATAGGCTTAAATGTCAAATATATTGGGTAAAGCTTGCTTGAATCCTGATCCTAACAAACCAACTATAAAAAAAGACTTTTTAGGGAAATTAAATATAGAATGGGTATTAGATGACATTAAGGAATTTTGTTAGCTGTGATAATAGCAAGAAGATTCTATTTTTAAGTCAGTCCTCATCAGTAAGAGAATTTATACTTAAACTGGCATGTTGTCTAGAATTTGCTTTGAAACATTCTTTTAAAAAGTAAAATAAGAGTGTAAACAAGATTTCACACAATGTTGAATATGGATGATAGATATCTGAGGGTGCACTATACGATTCTGTCTACTTCTGTGTTTGAAAATTTCCATAATAAAGTTAATGAAAGACATATAACAATTGATAGAAGGCCATGTGATGCAGGTGGTATTTAAGCTGGTCCTTGCAGGATAGGTACAACTTTGACAAACATTTTTTTTTTTTTTAACATAACATTTATATAAACTGCAGGCTATACAGGTGGTTACTCGTCACAAGGTTAACTGACTTAGGGTCCAAGCTGTTGTATAAATTTAATGTCACATTACTTCTTTGATATTTTTGACAAGTAGTATTATGAAAATTTTTTCATAAAAACTGATTTCCCAATAAGCCCAAACCTCTTTGGACTAATTTTTATCAGACACCATGCCCCAAAGAAAAGAAAAGAATTTACTGAGCACTCAATTTTATGCCAGAGATCATATTAGGCACATTATATCTAATTCTCACTACAATCTGGCAAAGTAGATATTACATTTCTACTTTACAAATAAGGAAATTGTGGCCAATTTCCCTACCCTAAAAGACAATGCTACTAAAACAGAAGATTCAATACTTTCAAGACTCCAAAAGCTCACGCTCTTTCTCCAAACCAACCAAACATAAACCATCACTCAGCCGATATGTTAATTATACAACTCTCTAAAAGCTCCTTCCTCCAACCTTCCTTTTGTTTACACTATTCCAGTCCCCTGACAGCTCTTCACCATTTTTCTCTTCATGTGCAAATCTTACAAATCCCTCAAAGTCTGGCTCAAATGCAACTTTCTCCATTAAAACCTACTCTAAGCATTCTTTTTCTTAACGCATTTAATTGGCATTTTTCAACGTATTAATAACATCACCTTATGCATTAAACTTAATTTAAAACTTCTCTAAATCAGAATTAGAATAGAAAAAATATGTAATGCAGTTTTGCAAACTGTTCTGATTATGCCAGTGTTCCACGAAAAGTTAATAGTTACTACAAGGGAGGAGATCAAAATAGAGACAGTTACAATACTGTATTAGGGAAGGAGGGAAACTGATAAAATTATCAACTATGTACCCCTTAAAAAGCATGAGATACATGCTTTTATGCATATATGGGAAAAAAATTCCAGGATACTAAGCAAAAAAGGCAAGGTGAAAAGAGTCTCTTTCTATCACCTCATTTTTGTAGAAACAGGAAACAGGCGTACATATATATGTATACATGGAAAACAATCAGAAAGAATGACACTTAACTGTTTAAAGTGACCACATCTGGGAAAAGGGTATGCATGATTTTTACTTCACATTTTATAGTTCTTTACTCCTTGACTATTTCCCACTTGCTACTTTTTTTGAGTAAGATTAGCCCTGAGCTAACATCTGCTGCCAATCCTCCTCTTTTTCGCTGAGGAAGACTGGCCCTGAGCTAACATCCGTGCCCATCTTCCTCTACTTTATACGTGGGACGCCTACCATAGCATGGCTTGCCAAGCTGTGCCATGTCCGCACCCAGGATCAGAACCCGCGAACCCCAGGCCGCCAAAACAGAACGTGCACACCCAACCACTGCACCACCGGGCCAGCCCCGTTACTTATATTTTTGAAAATATTTAAAATACATCTTATTAAAAATCCCTAAACACATTTATTTATATAGTTCTTATTATAGTTAAGTGAGCTTGGAAATCAATGGCCTTAAATATAGTAGAACTCATGTTTCATAAATACACCTGTACATAAGCTATGTATCATGAATTATAAAGAAACATGACAACAGCACCTTTTCAGTAAACTAAAGCATCATTTAAAAGAAAAATATTCTCACTCTAGTCTTATTTGTAAACTTCTAAGGGTTTTAAGGCAATGAAAGGAATTCACATGTATACCCAACACCTACTACGGCAAATATCTCTAGCCACACCTTCATGACATTTTAGGTTTTAAAAAGGCAAAATCTTATTTGGAGATCTAAATATTCTCTCATCACCTGATTTAAAGGAATTGAACTCATGTGGTTAGCACTTAGTTTTCTAACCATTTCATGTAGGTTAGTTCTACCCTATTCTTCCTCAAAGTGTAAAAAAATGGAGGCAACCAAATTATACATTTAAACTCTACAATATATTTGACAGCATGCTGTGATGAAAGTGATTTACATATTTCTAGCTTTCAAAGTATTTCATAGTATTGTTCTTTTGACAATAGGTTAGGGAAGAAAAGGTGAACTGCTTAAAAAAAAAAATTGCCATGACTCCGACCACCCACGACTATCAATGACCTGAATTCAGAAAATCCCAATGGAAGCCAAAATACGCCAGTTATATGCTACATTCTACTCGTAACAGCAATGTGAATAAGGAAGATTAATCACTAAACGATGCTAACTCCAAGTTTGATGCTCTAAATGTTTAACCACCTGGGGTAAAATAAATACATCAACCACATTAAGATTTGGGATGGATCAGAGGTATGCCTTTCTTAGTACACACAGTGAGGACCTGTTCACTGATAACCAGAAAATGAAATGTGTTAACATTTTGCAAACTCTTCATGTGCCCATCAGGGATATAAGTACCCCAACTTTAGGTCACTGGTTCTCAAACCCTCACAGTCCATCAGAATCTAGATAGACGATTTAAAAACTACAACTATTCAGATCCCACCTATCCAAGACTGAAGTGAATTAGTTTGGGCAGGGAGAGAGGCATAGATTTTTATTGGTATTTTTTTAAGCTCTCCAGTTGATGCTTCCCTGTGCACATAGGACTGAGACCCTTATACATCACCATATCTCCCATGGCTAAGGAATATACCCACAAACACCCTAGAAATGATTTTCTAACTAAAAAAATTTGTATTATCCATCATGGTGTAACAGAAACCAGAATCAAAAGACCCAAAATACAGCTCCATGTTTGTCTCTAATTAGCTGTATGAATTCAGACCACTTGAACTCTCTGGCCCTATTTCCCCTTTTGCAAATGAGAATACCAATGTCTCCTTCATAACGTTACTGTGAAGACTAAATGAGATTATATATGAAATTGAAGTATCAGTGCTTTCTAGAATATTAATGACCCACCATGAGTGAATACGCTTTTTTCTGTTTAAAAAATCAGTAGAAAATTCTTTGACCCAGTAATTTCCCTCCTGGGAATTTACCTTACATAAACACCAACAAGAATGAATGAACTGCATAACAATACTGTAGCACTGATTGAAACAGTTCAAAAAGAGAAACTGAACAACCCAAACTCAACAACAGAAAAATGGTTTAGCAAAATAAAAAGCCATGCACTAAATATTGTAAGCTATTTAAAGTTATGTATAATATAGTAAAATGTTCGTGATATTAAATAAAAATACCAAGTTGCCTAAGGTGTATCATATACGATCCCATTTTTGTTTAAAAAAAGGAGAGGGACAATATATGTGACTATATGTATGCGTAGGGGATGAAAAAATAAACACCTAACTGCAGTAGGAAAGGAGGTACTGCTGGCTTTATCTTTGTATTTCTGTGTTGTAAGGCTTGTTGAAGTTAGCAAACTAAAGTTTTTCTGAAAAGGTCCTATATCAATACAGTTTAAAGGCCTTAGAGCTTAGAAGCTTTATAATAGAACAGAGTACAAGTGATCTTGGGTTATTTTCAGTTCATATTAGTACTAGGTTGAATGCCCAACAATTGAAGACTTGGCTCAAATGGCTAGCTAGTAATTTTCAATTGTTACACATTATCAATTAGAATCAATATAGCATCAAGAAGAAATAACTTAAGAAATGTTAGGTTGTAACAGAGAACTAAAGGAAGTTATTTGAATGCATGATCTGAGACAACTGGAAAAAAACAAAAACCATTTTAAGCAAGAGACTTTAACGAAGTTTTATAAGGATTTTTTTCTTTAGGCTAGGATTTTCCAAAGTGTGTTCCTTAATCACCAACTCACCAAGTTCTTTGAAATAGGAGGTTCCTTGTCTAACACATTTAAGATATGCTGCTCCCCAGCACCTACTTGTTCTTTTCCAAGCTGACCACATGGTCATTTTGGAATTCATTCTGTGTCATTAGCATTGTAAAGCCTCTGAGAAGTCCTACAATTAAAATTGCTTACCTTTAACCCAGTACTATAACTTTTTTCTGTAAATATGTTAACACAAAAGACTGCTTCGAAAAGCAGTTTTTCTAGCCACTTCCAGAAAACAAAGAAAAATGAATGAGTTGTATAACGAATTTCAACTTTCTTAACTTTTGTCTGGGAAAAGTCATAACAGTTAAAAGTTTTAAAACATATTTAGCTTATTATGACTATTATGAATAGTCTAAGTAAATGAGCTGTATAAGTCTTTGAATTAAATAAGAATCTTTTATTTATTTTTGAGGAAGATTAGCCCTGAGCTAACTACTGCCAATCCTCCTCTTTTTGCTGAGGAAGACCGGCCCCTGAGCTAACATCCATGCCCATCTTTCTCTATTTTGTATGTGGGACGCCTACCACAGCATGGCTTTTGCCAAGTGGTGCCATGTCCATACCCAGGATCTGAACCGGGGAACCCCGGGCCACCAAGAAGTGGAATGTGGGAACTTAACCGCTGCACCACCGGGCCTACCCCTAAATAAGAATCTTTTAGATGATAAGTATGAATTGTGATTTTTAAAGTTCTCAAAATATTCAAGAACAAACCTTGAATTGGTGATCATTTGTTTCCCAAGAACTTTAAGTGAGATGACCAAACCAATTTCCTAAATATACCGAGGTTTAAAAAAATATTCTAAGTTGGGGCTGACCCGGTGGCCGAGTGGTTAAGTTCATGCGCTCCGCTGCAGGCAGCCCAGTGTTTCGTTGGTTCGAATCCTGGGCACGGACATGGCACTGTTCATCAAACCACGCTGAGGCAGCATCCCACATGCCACAACTAGAAGGACCCACAATGAAGAATACACAGCTATGTACCGGGGGGCCTTGGGGAGAAATAGGAAAAAAAAATAAAATCTTAAAAAAAAAAAATCTAACTTGTTCCTTAGAAAATTAAAAAAAAAAAACCAAAACACCTAGACTGCAGCGTCTGAAAAGAGAAACCAAATCTGTTAGTTTCAAGGAGTACTAAGTCGTATACCAAAAAAGTGTCTGTGGTAGAAACATTCTTGAGTATAATTTAAGTGAAATTTACTCTACATTCATTCAAATAAAAAGTTTTGGAAGGCACACTAAGTATCTCATAAGAAATATACTCAATAAAACAAAAACTAATCTTAGGAAAATAAAGCAAATATTGAATAACAAAAATAACAAACTAAGTTTAACTTCTGTAGATACAAAGATAAAGGGAGGAAAACACAGTATATTACATAACAATTCTCATTGTCTATAGAAAGAAATCATACCAATTCCTTGGAGGCAACCTTATTTCTAGCACCAAGCTTTAAAAGAAATTTCTTCTATGCGTAGTATAGAGGATAGAGTTGTAAAAGAAAATATCTTCAACGACATTCTCCTTAACAGATGCAAGGTTTCATAATCTCATTTTTATAGTCAGCCCCTCAAGGACAGTCATGTACCTAACTTCTAAAAGAATCCAGGGAAACCAATTCCACAGTAATTCTGTAAGGGTTCCAGGACAACGTGGTCTGAATCTTCCCAAGTTATAATCTTGGATTTCCAAAGTCTTTCAGGATTGTCCAAATTAGATAAGGCCCTTAAATGTGGTGGTCCCCTACCTAGCCCTCCAATCATCTCTTTAATTCCCCTCCCTATCCCACTTTAAGCTCTGCCATTCTCCCCGTCAGGGTCGCTACACATATGAATCCCTCTGGCTGAATGCCATTTCACTCATCTTTTGATGAAATTAACTTCTCCAAGTCTTTCGAGATTCAACTTTTACCTCTTCTGGAAAGCTTTTCCTGACCCCTGCAGTGTCTACCTAGGTGAGTCCACAGCACATCTGTAACATCAGCTCGGAGGCATTTAGTGTACTGCACTGTAATCATGAGTTTAAGCATCTTCCTCTCCACTTTACTATAAACTCCTTAAGAACAAGGATCACATACCACCCACATCTAAGGACAGTGTGGCACACAATAGTCCTGCAAACCTCAAAAAAATGTGTGCAAGTTTCTAAGAGTTTAGCTTGATTAAAAGATACAACTTAGCATATCCAGAGTAATAAATGGACTGAATGTTCCCCAAATAATACCTTATGAATATCTTCTCAACCAGACTTACAATAAAAGTTAGCCAACAATTTATCTTTGGCAAGACCCTAGAGTACTCACTCCTATTTCTGGCACTGTAGCAGCCACAATTCAGAGATCAAATGAAGGCACCTAAGATTCTCCTTTGGATGAAAAGCAATCAATTAGATTTCAACTGCATGGTGGTTCAAGAAAACATCTGTAGGCAAAACCCGGAGCTATCATCTCCTCTAAATTTCAAATCTTAATCCTGTTTATGTTGAATTGGTTTTAAAGATTCGAGTTTTACCACAGAAAACAACGTTTTGCATTTAATCATGTTAAAAGTGCTAATAAAATACTACGTAGATGTTAATAAATGACCTGGTCATCAAAACGGAAGATGCCAGTAGCTCCTATCTGTAAGTAAGTCTTTCTTAGTATTTAACATAAATCATACACTATATAGTCCATAGTTTTCTCTACCTACAGTTTGCTTTGTTTGACTGCCTAGCAAAGACCTAGGCTTAGAGTCAGCCTGCCGCTACCACGCCTTTACCTTCTTTAACATCTGAATGAATAAACCCAGCTGCATCTTACACAGTCAGCTAAGACTATCTCCCACTGATCCCTAATAAGTCTTTCAGAAACAGCGCCTAAAATCAGAGGTCACAACTTGGAGATCTACAACTTAATACTCTTGACAAAGGATGTCCATGACAGAAATGACAAAGATCTTCAAACTAGGTTCTCTATATACTTAGTCGGTTTTCTTCTGGACTAAAAATAATGGAAAAAGTCTTCCCTCCCCCTCCACACCATTTCTTATGTACTCTGGCAGTCAGCTGCAGGTTTTATTCTCCCAAGCAGGTGTGGAATAGGTGGTTTTGCAGCGTCATTTAATAGTCAATTTCACCAAATCCCTTCCAGGAAGCAGATTTTTGAAGCTTTTTGTGGTCCAAATATACATTTCACCCTTGGTAGGTGATAATGACTGTCCCTTTTTTCTGTCCCATTTGCAGTCAAAGTATTCTAACACTCCAACTACCCCTTCTCCTTTTCACACTTCTTCCCCTTTTTTGTACTTGGCAGCTACAGTGAAATTCTGTAATATGCACATAAGGTGTAGACATTTGGATGTTTTCCAGTACTCTTCTCTAAAATCTTTTATCTTTCTATAAGAAAATACTAAGAGAACAGAAGTTATATGAAAATCTGTGATATATAAACTGAAAATGGACAGGATTACAGTAGCTAAACTTGCAGAGGTGGACTATATTAAGAAATTATCTTTTTGCCAACATGCTTGAACAGCCAATCCTTTTTAATTCTTTAAAACATTTTAGAAAAATATAAAAAGCAGGCAGGCAAGGGTCAAATAAAACTTTTCATTTAAAACAAAGGTCAACAAAACACAAAAATTTCCATAATTTCATTACGAATTAAAATGACTCCCTGGAAGGTGACACGTGTTTAATTACGCAGGTTAATTTTTCATTAATAAAGTTGGATCTTTCGAGTTATTGGGGAAAAAAGTCACTAAGAAAAAATATATTAACCTTATGTCTGTAAACATACTGCTACCTGAAACACTGGAGAAAAAGCATTTATCATACACCTACTTACGTAATAATTCTACAGTGTTTCACCGCAAAAGGTTGAAAAAAATACTTCTCTATAAATTCACTTTTCCCACTACAAAAACAAGAAATTTTAAATGAAAAATACTTTCTATATATATTGTTAAATATAAAAATCACTATTAAAATATTAGCTTCTAAATGACAGAGTTTAAGGAAAACTTTTCCCACCACATCAGAATTCAGCAGTGAGTGAGAGACAAAGGAGTTTTAGGCTGATGGCAATCCAAATATCTCCTTTATTACTGATAAAGCTACACTGGAAAGCATAATTTAGACCTAGGCCAACTGGACTTCTTAACACCACACCCCGTAATTATTTTAACCCAGTCACAGGTAGCACTGGATAACCATGGTCCTCCTTCAGAAAGGGGCAGAGTCTATCCCTAGTGGCTTCATGGAGAAGCAGAACAAAGTGCTTTCCACAGGGGGCAGACTCCCAGAGACGAAAGGGGATGAACACTACTTGATCAGTTCCTTCTTACAAATCCATCAAAAGGAAGAGTGAGGAGGTGGAACAATAGGAGCAGGTCAGACTATTTTTATGCTTTTTTAAAAACAGCAAGAAATCTAATACATCACAAACCAATTTACTCAGTTATAAGTACAATTTTTATCTTAATCACACCTGTCAGTAAACAGTCTCAAACTGTGAATGCAAGCCAGACAAAGCCATACAAGATGCAGACATTTAGATACTTAAAATATCCACTAAGTCTTAAGAACATGAAAAAATACAAAGTATTTTCCTATCTTAGAAACCCAGAAAGTTCAAAGGTCATTGAATTAGGAAGTATGCAGAATTTGAGTCCAGGAGACAGGAACCAACCTCCACTTAAATTATGAAGATCCTGTCAGTGTCTATAAAAAGGAGACAGTCTGGTCACTAAGACGACTGGCTTTGGATGGCACACCTGGCCCAAATCTCCGATCATAATTACTTCTGCCAACTATGATAAATACCTATGGAGGAAGACAAATTATCTTTCCAAACTCCAGAAAGATTTATAAACATGTATGGAAGATTTTAGAGAAACAAAATCCTAACATTAGTGTCTGTCTTAAGACTGCATTATTTGGCTTATATACTTGTAATGCCTAAGAAAAATTGGCCTACTATAGTGACAACCTTGTAAGACCAATTTAAATATGGTAGTAATTAAGACTTTTTTTAAAAAGTTGAAATCTTACTGAATGTTGAAACAACTTTGACTTTTGAGAACTTTGGACTCAGACAAATGAGGGAAACCATGTATTAAAATTAAACAGTTTGTTTGAAGATGTCTGTTAATGGTAAATCTAACTCAAAGATAAAACAGCTAGGCTCGTGTAAATAAAATGAACTTAAAAAAATGGGGGGACGGCCCCGTGGCCGAGTGGTTGGGTTCCCAGGTTTCGCTTCGGTGGCCCTGAGTTTGCTGGTTCGGATCCTGGGCACGGACCTGGCACCATTCACCGAGCTATGCTATGGCAGCATCCCACATAGAACTACAACGACTTACAACTAAGATATACCACTGTGTACTGGGCTTTGGGGATGGGGGGTGAGGCAGTAAAAAAAAAAAAAACTCTGAACTTAAGAACCAAGATTCCAAAATATAACTAATTTTTTAAATTAGTGTAAACCTTCTCTGCATAGAAAAACTGGCCCTCAAGGGGACCAAAAGACAATTCTAAATAACTTAATTCCACCAAAAATTGGACTTTTAAAAATATTCTTGCAATAAGCAAAATGCCAACTATTTATGATGACTATGCAGACAAAGCAAGCCATTTTTAAAAAGCAGGATATTAAAAGCCTAAGAACAGAAACGTAGGCAATTAAAAATATTTATCTTTGTATTTTTAACAAGATTCCTAGCCAGCATTCTTTAATTCATCCTCCAATACTCCAGTTCACATGGTGAAGAGTCACCTATTAAACACGAATCTAAGGAGTAAACAAGCTTTTAAAATCCTTAGGTTAACAGCGTTTACTAAAATTGTTTTCTTGATATACAATACTTGTACAAGTATTACATTTCTCTTAAGCATTTAGAAGCATTTTCCTAATAAAGCTTTCCCTAAAGAGCTTTACCAAAAAAAGTCACCAGTTTTCTTAAGTTAAAATCTCATAAAGTACTGAATCCTGATTTTAAGGGACATGATTGTCTTACTGTACCTAATATATCCACAATACTCTCCCCTCTGAAATGTTTAAATGTATGTTAGCATGAAAAGCTAAGTTAAGAGAAGTGCGTTCTCCCTAGTTATGTTCTCAGAAGTAACAAACTTCTACACGCACGTTTGGGCGTGAAACTTTAAACAATTTATTTTCCCCAAATTTGGCCCAATTCAGATACAAAACGATTGCTAAAACGTTTGAAGCCTCCAATCTCTACTTTGGCTTTGATCTACATATTTTTCTGAATATCGAAAACTGTTCCACTAACAAAAACCCAACATTCCTTACTAGTGGCACCTAACAAGTCGAACCCAAGTCGCTGTTCCTTTCATGCCCACACCTGTCCACCGCCAGCTTTTCCTGGACACACTAGGGCCCTGCAGATTCCCACACTTGTTTTCATAAACCCACTCCTTCCTCTTCGCCCACTTCCAACTCGCACGCTGCTCCGGATCCACCCGGTCTCTCCCCGCTCCGAACCCAAGGACTGGGCGGCCGGACAGCTCGGTCTCTAACCAAGCCGGAACCGAGGAAGTGCTGGGGGGCCCTGGCGCCGCGGGGCTGCGGCGCAGGGGACGGAAGGCAGCGGCAAAGCGAGCCCCCCCGCGCCGGGCGCACACCCCCTTCCGGCACCCCTCCCCCTGCATTGTGCGAGCGGGCCCAGGCCGCGGCCGTCCCGGGCAGCCCGCAGGCCCCGTGCGCCCTCCCGCCGGCAGGCTGCTCCCGCCGAGGCCGCCACACAAAGCCCGGGGAGCCAGCCCCTGCGGCGCCAGAGGGCGAGGAGAGGGAGCAAGCGCCGACGGACTTACGGGGCTGCTGCGGCCGCGCTGCCTCAGCCGGGGACACCGACCCTTGGGCACACGGCGGCGTCGCTCTTGGCCGTCCTCCCCTTCTCCGCCTTCGGTGGCGGCAAGATCTTCTTTCTCCACCTACCTCCCTCCCCCCCACCCCACCTCCTCCTTCTCCTCCCCCTCCTCCTCCGAACCACCGAAGTACCGAGGGCGAGACACAGAGACTCACAACAACATGGCTGCCACCGCCGCCTCCCCTCCCCTCCCCCCCGCCCACCGGGCGCGCGCAAGGCACTCCGGGAGAAAGGGGAGGGGGGAGCACTCACAGAGGTGCGGCTCCTCTCAGTAGCTTCCGACGCTTCTCCCGCGCTCGGGGCGCCGGCCGGCGGGAGCTCTGCGCGTGCGCACGCTCTCGGCGCTCGCGCGTTTCGGCCGTCCCTCCGGCGTGCTCTCCCCAGCCCTTCTCTTGCGAGCTCGCAGCTGGTTGTGAGCTCGGCGGCGGCAGCGGGAGCGCGCGCCCGGCTGGGGCGGCGCAGGCGTGGTGCATCCGAACGCCGCGTTCGACTCTGTTTTCCAGCCTGGGGCCTCGACTTCCGAATTCGCTTGCCCTCCGCTTCCTCCCCGTAGCTCATTGTTCTTCCCCAACTGCCTGTGCGGGTGTCAGCGTCCCCGGCCGCGAGGGACTCCTCGCACTTCGCTTTCGGGGTGCTGGCACCCAGAGGAACCGGACCGTAATCAAGGCCTTTAGGTTTCACCCTTACCCTCTCCCCGCAGGAAGACGATGGAGACGCGGTTGGGGTGGAAAAGCGAACCCCTTAAGTGGATTGTCATTCTCCTAGTTGGTGCCTCCTGGGCATGTGGAGGCAGCGCAGCAAATTGCCGGCCCGCAGCGCTTGGCCGGAGAAAACCCAGGAAACTAAGGTCGTTCCCCTCCTGGGCCAGTGACCCCCGCTCGTGGCAGATTTTCATCACCTGCCGCCTGCCCTCGCCAGGCGCACTCCCCTCCGCAATTAGAGGCTCCAGACCCGCGCTGCCGGCCTGGCTCCATGCCTTGGTAGTGGTGATTCCAGGCTTGAAACCCAACTCGTGGCCTCTCCGTGCCACACAGCTGTAATGTGGTAGGGCACTGGCACTGTGTCCAGCTTGGTCATGGTTTGCACAACTCCTGGCTCTCTTGACATCCTGTACTTTGGAAACATAATAGAGTGCCTTGTGATGACTTTGCTTGTCTTCGGGGACGACGGTAAGCTCCACGAGGACCTGCAGGGACCATGTGTGTTTGGTCCACGCTATTCCTCAGTGCCTGGACCATAGTATGGTGGTTTTTTTTGTTGGTTTTTAAAAAATTATTAAGGTCAGATTGGCTAATAACATTGTATAAACTTAAGGTGTACGTTATGTGTCAGTTTCTGTGTAGACTGCATCTCGTTCACCACTAAGTCTAGTTGTATCCGTCACCATACACATAGTATAGTGTTTAATAACCATGTGTTGAGTGTATGAGCTCTTCAGTTTTTAATTATTACCAAAAAGTGTATGACAATGAATTCCATCTCAAGCATTTACCTCTGGCCCAAATTTCAGGCTTCTAGATATTTCCCCTTGAATACTCTTCCTGGCACCAAATGTGAAAAACTGAATTCACACTCATCCCCCACCCCGGACTCTTGCATTATCTCAACAGTTGGTGATGCCACCACCTATTCAGTTCCCCCAATTTAGTCCTTTGAACCATCCTTGTCTCCTCCTCTTATATCCCTTTCCCCGTATAGGTAACTTGCTAAGCCTTAGAGATTTTTACTTCCTCAATATTTCTGGTGATAGCCTTTTCCCCTTCATCCCCATTAATACTAGCCTTGCTTTCCAGGTCTGGATTTCTGTAACAGGCTCCTAATTAGCATTCCTGTGTTCAGTCTCACTTCCTCCAGTGAGTTCTGCTTACTGCCATCTAAAATGAAAACCTGATTCCTGGCACTCATGCTTCTCTTTCAGCCATTTCATTGCTTTCTATTACCCACAACTGCATTTCCCAGGCTGTGTTCTGTTCAAAGCTAATAGATCCTTTAAGAAATGTCCCATGGTAAAGTAAGTACAAGAGACATTGGGATGTACGGTTTTTGCCTGCCTTCTTCTTCCTCCTCCATTGGGCTGATAATAGCAGAAGAGTCTTTATAGACAGTTGCTTAGCCCAGGTGAAAATAGATGGACCCATCAGAGGCCCTCCTTCAGAATTCGGAATTGGGAACTAAGAGACCCCAATCTCCCCCTGGGAAGGGTCTTGAACCTGGAATCTCTGGGCTGACTTGTCCCAGCGTGTGGCAGGGAACCCACCAAGAAGAGTAGAGTTGAGAGAGAAAAGGAGATCCTGATAATGTTTCTCCTCCCCTTTGTTCCCGTACCTTGCTGGCTGCCTCAATCCTTGGACTCTGAAACACATGCCTGGATTCTTATAATAAATTCTGCTTTTTTGCTTAAGCTAGATGAAGTGAGTTTCTGTTACAACCGAGAGTCCTAACTAAAAGCCATGTGTATATCATAGCTATTATTTATTTAGTGCTTACAGTATGCAAGCCCTAAAGCACTTTCCATGTATTGTCTCATTTAATGCTCCCAATATCACCATGAGCAGGGCATCTTCATGGACATGTGACCTGTGCAGTTGCACAAGGCCTCAAGCCTTAGAAGAGTCTCACAATTGTTTTAATGCTCTATTGTCACCATGGTGAAAATTAATAAAGAGAAACCTCATTTAGAATGGAGTTGGGAGGGGGCCGGCCCAGTGGCATAGCGATTAAGTTCACGCGCTCAGCTTTGGTGGCCTGGGGTTCTCTGGTTCAGATCCAGGCACAGACATATGCACTGCTTGTCAAGCCATGCTATGGCACACATCCCACATAAAATAGAGGAAGATGGGCACCCATGTTAGCTCAGGGCTTTTCTTCCTCAAAAAAAACCAAACAAACAAAAAATAAAATGGAGTTGGGAGGCCAGAAGAGAGAACCCTCACCCACATGCCCTCAAGCATACTACACACTCCAACAGGAAGACACATACCTTGCCCCTCCCCCAGGAAGTGATACTACTTTACTATCCCAGTAGAAGGAAGGAAAACATTCCTCCTTGCCCAGCAACAGCTCAGCCAATGAGAGATGGCCATCACTCAACCAATGAAAAGCAACTATACTTCAAACTCCCAGTTTTCTCCAGTGGACTCTTCGGTTTATAACAGCCCCTCCCAACTTGTAAAATAACTTTCCTGTCTTTTGTTTCTCCGTACTTCGGTGTGGTTGGCCTTAGACCATGTGTTCCGAGTTGCAATTCTTTGCTGTTCTGGAATACACCCGTTTTGCTGGTAAAATAACTGGCTGTTTGTTTTAGGCCAACACCATCCAGAAGGTCTTAATAGTTTTTAGAAAAGAGGCCCCTCATTTTCATTTTGCTCTGGGCTCTTCAAATTTAATAGCCTATCCTCTTTATGAAGTATTATCTCTATTCGACAAAAGGCCTCTTTACTAGCAGACTCCTTAGCACCTTTAAAGTCAAATTGTGCATTGTAAATATCCAAGCGAGGGACATTGTTCCAGAACAAATTTGACTCTAGAAGACTTTTTTTCATGAAAAATCTCTTAGAGGTTTTGTGCTTTGCAGAACACAGATTAAAGCCCAATCCTTTAGTGATCTGAATGTTTATAACCAGCTCTTAATTCCCTGTGCACAGTGAGCAATTTCTTGCTTCTGTGCCTTCACATATGCTTTGCAATCTGGCCTTGCTCGTTAAGCACCTCCTGGTTATAATTGGCTTCTTTTGTAGATTTACCTACAAAGAAAGAATGCACTCCTTGGCTACTGTAAATATCAGGTGTGCTTGATAGTTAAGGTGGACATTGTAATTGACACCTGACATCCGTTTTAATCACCTGGGAGCTTGTTAGAAATGCAGAATCTTGGCCCCATTCCAGACCTACTGAATCAGAATCTGCCTTTTAACAAGATTCCTGGGCAATTCCTCTACACAATAAAGTTTGGGAAGCATTGGTAAACCAATCACAATAATTCCATCTCACTTGATAGGGACTGATTCTATAATGGGCATGTCATCCATTTTGAGCCAATGAGACAATGAGGTGCCAACTCAGAGCATCTGGGGGAAGAAAGCCAGTCTCTCTATCCTTTTGGATGTAAATAAGAATGCATGTTACGGGGCTTGGCCCCATGGCCTAGTGGTTAAGTTAACGTGCTCTGCTTGGTGGCCCAGGGTTTCCCTGGTTCTGATCCTGGACACAGACCTAGCGCCACTCATCAAGGCATGTTGAGGCGCATCCCACATAGCAGAGCCAGAAAGACCTACAACCAGAATATACAACTATGTACTGGGTGGCTTTGGGGAGAAGAAGAAGAAGAAAAAGATTGGCAACAGTTGTTAGCTCAGGTGCCAATTTTTTGGGGGGGAACAGAAAAGAAAGCATGTCGTCCCAGTTCCAGTTCCTGCTGACAGGTGTCTCATGACCACAAGGGAACCCAGACTGTGGCCAAGACTGACAGTAGCCTACCAGAGTATTCATTCTCCCTTGCTTCTCTAGTAACGGGTTCTGTGGATGTTCCTGTGGGTTAGAGGAGGCATTGGATGGAATGAGTGTCCTGACTTTCAGCAACGTGTATTGCATCTTAGCAAGTTCGGATCCTGGGTGCAGACCTACACACCGCTTGTCAAGCCATGCTGTGGCAGACGTTCCACATATAAAGTAGAGGAAGATGGGCAGAAATGTTAGCTCAGGGCCAATCTCCCTCAACAAAAATGAGGAGGATTGGCAGCAGATGTTAGCTCAGGGCTGATCTTGCTCAAAAAAAATCAAAATCACCTGGGGAGGCCAGCCCTGTGGCCAAGTGGTTGAGTTCGTGCACTCCGCTTCAGCGGCCCAGGGGTTTGCCAGTTTGGATCCTGGGCGCGGACATGGCACTGCTCATCAGGCCATGCCAAAGCAGCATCCCACATGCCACAACTAGAAGGACCCACAGCTAGAAATATACAACTGTGTACCGGGGGGCTTTGGGGAGAAAAAGGAAAAATAAAATCTTAAAAAAAAAAAATCTCCTAGGGAACATTTTATTTTATTTTATTTTTGCTGGGAAAGATTTGCCCTGAGTTAACATCTGTTGCCAATCTTCCTCTCTTTTTTTTTCCTCCCCAAAGTCCCAGTACATAGTTGTATATTTCACTTGTAAGTCCTTCTAGTTCTGTGTGAGCTGCTGCCACAGCATGGCTACTGACAGATGAGTGGTGTGGTTCCGTGTGCACATGGGAACTGAACCTGGGCTGCTGAAGTGGAGCACTCTGAAGTTTAACTGCTTGGCTATCAGGGCTGGCTTGGAACTTTTTTTTTTTTTAAGATTTTAAGATTTTATTTTTCCTTTTTTTTCTCCCCAAAGCCCCCCAGTACATAGTTGTATATCTTTAGTTGTAGGTCCTTCCAGTTGTGGCATGTGGGATGCCACCTCAGCATGGCCTGATGAGTGGTGCCATGTCTGCACCCGGGATCTGAACTGGTAAAACCCCAGGCTGCTGAAGTGGAGTGCGAGAACTTAACCACTTGGCCACGGGGCCAGCCCCTGGAACATTTTAAATATATCAGTTTCCAGACCTCATCCCAGAGATTTTGATTTAATGGGTCTGGGCTGATGCCTGGACATTAATATTTTTAAAAAGGTCCTCAATGGTTATAATGTGTAGCCATTGAGAACTGCCAGTGTAGATGGATTACATCTTAGAGCATAACGCCATTTTAATATTCCCTGT
The DNA here is from genome assembly GCF_021613505.1 of Equus quagga. Lineage (NCBI taxonomy): Eukaryota > Metazoa > Chordata > Mammalia > Perissodactyla > Equidae > Equus > Equus quagga. Next base: position 122,883,881 of record NC_060271.1, on the reverse strand, counting down.
GCAAGTGCCCCCTTTCCACTGGGGCTGCTTATGAAACTTCTTGTAAACTCTTTTTATAACTTGTGTTTTTTTAATACAAATAATATAAATCCTTTATTAAAATTTCAAGAAATACAGAAAAGTTCAAAACATCCCAATTTTAATATCATGGAAATACTAATATCCACATTTGGTGAAGGCCTTTGTTACTCACATACATACAGATAGAAGGATAGATAGGGAGCCACATAGAGAGACAGTGACAGGAATAGGCTCAATCTGCACATGCTTTTTTAAAAATACAATGTTGAATTTAGTCTTACTTGAATTTAACAAAAGAAATAACTGAAGGAACTGCTCAGATGCATGTATCTTCATAAAAGTTTTCTCAAAGGTTAAAGAAAAAGATAAAAGCATTAACAGGACAGAGTCACTTTTCAAACTCTATGCGTCAGTATTGGTCAGTACGGAGTTCTGACCTCCTATCGTCGCAATAGATGAGCACTCTCACTTCCCTCTACCTCTTCCTCAGACATCCTAATTTTTTGCTCTAATTATTCTTCACTTTGTTAGGGTTTTTAATATTTACATTCTATTTTTATCCATCGTTTCCCTATTGATTTGTCTTAATTTCAGTATTTAAATGTATTTATTGTTCACACCTTCTTCATTTCTGACTTCATCTTGATTTGGTTATATGGATTTCATCATACATCAGTTAGCCTTTATTGGGTTATGAACCACCCCCAGTAATCATTTCCTAGATCTCAGTCCTGTGGGTTGGCCGTTTGGGCTGGGTTCAACTGGGAGGTTCAGCTGACCTCTCCTGGGCTCACCCATACAATCGTCATCAGCTGGCGGCTTGGCTGGGGCTGCATGGCTCAGGTCCAGTGGTCAACCAAGGCAGCTGCTTCCTCAGTAGGCTTGCTCCAGCAGGCTTGCTCAGGCCTGTCCACATGGTGGCGGAGAGTGAGAATGGAAGCTGCAATGCCTCTTGAGGCTGAGGCTTGGAACTCGTACAGTGTCCCTTCCGCTACAAGTCATTGGCCAAAGCAAATCATAAGACCAGCCCAGACTCAAAAAATGAAGAAACATACTTTATCTTTTTTTTAAATCTTTTATTTTATTTAATTAATTTATTTACTTTTTTTTCCCAAGTAATTTTATTGGGATTATGATGGTTTATAAATTGTGTAATTTCGGGTGAACATTATTGTTTATCAGTTTCTGAACACACTTCATCGTGCTCACCCCCAGTAGTCTAATTTTTATCCATCACCATATATACATGCCCCTTTGTCCCTTTCCCCCACCCCCTAACACCCCTTCCCTCTGGTAACCACTAATCTGTTCTCTTTATCCATGTTTTTGTTATCTTCCACGTGTGAGTGAAATCATCCTGTATTTGTCTTTCTCTGTCTGGCTTATTTTGCTTAACATCATACCCTCAAGGTCCATCCATGTGGTTGCAAATGGGGACAATTTTGTCTTTTTTATGGCTGAGTAGTATTCCATTGTGTGTGTGTCTGTGTGTATATATATATATATATATATATACACACACACATATATATATATATACCACATCTTCTCTATCCATTCATCTGTAGAAGGGCACTTGGGTTGCTTCCACGTCTTGGCTATTGTGAATAATGCTGCAATGAACATAGGGGCACATAAGTCTCTTTGAATTGTTGATTTCATGTTCTTCGGATAAACACCCAGTAGTCGGATAGTTGGAGCATATAGTATTTCTATTTTTTTTTTTTTTTGGAGGAAGATTAGCCCTGAGCTAACATCTGCTGCCAATCCCTCTCTTTTTGCTGAGGAAGACTGGCCCTGAGCTAACATCTGTGTCCATCTTCCTCCACTATGTGGGACACCGACCACAGCATGGCTTGCCCAGCAGTGCCATGTCCGCACCTTGGATCCAAACCGGCCAGCGAATCCCGGGCCACCGAAGCGGAACATGTGCACTTAACCTCTGCACCACTGGGCCAGCCCCATATTTTTAATTTGTTGAGAAATCTCCATACTGCTTTCCATAGTGACTGCACTAGTTTGCATTCCCACCAGCAGTGTGTGAACGTTCCCTTTTTTCCATATCCTCTCTAACATTTGTTGTTTTTTGTCTTAGTAATTATAGCTGTTCTGACTGGTGTAAGGTAATATCTCACTGTAGTTTTGATTTTCATTTCTCTAATATTTAATGATGTTGCACATTGTTTCATATGTCTGTTGGCCATCTGTATATCTTCCTTGGAAAAATGTCTGCTCATGTCCTCTGCCCGTTTTTTGATCAGGTTGTTTGTGGTTTTTTGTTGAGTTATATCCTTTTTTTGTGTGTGTGTGAGGAAGATTGGCCCTGAGCTAACATCTGTGCCCATCTTCCTCTATTTTGTATGTGGATTGCCAACACAGCAATTCCAACCCACAAACCTAGGCCACCGAAACAGAACACACTGAACTTAACTACTATGCCACCAGGCCAGCCCCTAGACTTTATCTTTTGATGGGAGGAGCTACAAAGAATTTGTGTCCATTGGCAATCTTTATGGTAGCCTCATATTTCCCTAAGCTATTTCATGCTTGAAAATGCCTTTCTGGTTTTTTTTTTTTTGTTTTTTGCTGAGGAAGATTCACCCTGAGCCAACATCTGTGCCAACCTTCCTCCATTTTGTATGTGGGATGCTGCCACAGCATGGCTTGATGAGCAGCATTAGGTCCACGCCCAGGATCCAAACCTGTAAATCCTGAGCCACCAAAGTGCAGTTCGAGAACTTAACCACCACACCACCAGGCTGGTCCCTGCATCTTGTTTTTTGTTTGTTTGTTTAAATGCATCTCTTTTAGGCAACATTACTAGCTCTTATTTTTTAAACAGATTTGTTTAGCTATAATTCACATGCCATACAATTTACCCACTTCATATGTACAATTCAGTGGGTTTTAGTATATCTACAGATATGTGCAACCATCAGCCCAGTCAATTTTAGAATATTTCATCACTTCTAAAGGAAATCACATATCTTTAGGGTATCGCTCCCCATCCTCGCACCCCCTAGTCCTAAGCAACCACTATCTGTATAGATAATTTTATCTGTATAGATAATTTGCCTATTCTGGACATTTTATGTAAATAGAATCATACAGTATGTGGGGTTTTTTTGTGACTGGTTTCTTTCTCTTAGCATAATGTTTTCAAGGTTCATCTGTGCTGTAGTATGCATCAGTACTTCATTGCTCTTTATGGCCAAATAATATTCCATCGTGTGGATAAACCACATTTTGTTTACCCACTCATCAGTTGATGGACATTTGGGTTTTCCCTACCTGTTAGCTATTATGAATAATGCTGCTGTGAACATTTGTGTTAAAGTTATTGTGTGAGGTGTCTTTGTTCTTGCATTATGGTTTCTCTCAGATTGGGTTCTCTGTCTTTTGAGTGCTCTGTTCCTTTTCTCCCCCCTAGTGGAATGGCCACGTTTTTTCTTGCTACTCATGGTTACCGTGCACAGACCTGGCACACTTTCTTTTTGCTTTGAGTTAGTGCAAGTGAATTCTTTTTGATAGCTTTCTCACTCATCTGGGACCACTGTGTCTTCCCTTCAGAGCTATAGTCTGAGTATTGGGTTTAGTTTTACGCCACTTTTCTGTAGCCTGAGGAAACCATGGTGGGGAAGGAATGAGCTTACTCAGCAGTAAACTGGATTCTTGCTGGAGGACCCAGATTCTGGGCACTCAGCAGAGATCCTCCTCCTTTGCCAAGGCCCCTGCCACCCACTCAGGGATTATTCCACTCTTGTGGGCTTCAGCTTGTTCTGTCAACTAAGAGTGTCCTGGAAAATGGCAAACTATGGTGACATCCACTTTGCTTCCTAGCTTGTCCCACTGTAGCAACCTGGTCTTTAGAGCCCCATCTCGGTACTAAAGCAACCAGCCACACTAGCCTGTGCATGGCTGCTGTCAGCTTCCCTCCCCCGCCCTTTCCCTCCCAGGACAGAGCCCAATTTCTTAAGGAGCTGTATATTTGTGGAGAACTGGTTTATATCAATTTCCCATTTTCAACATTATGAGGAAAATTTTCTTAGATGTTCTTAGTCTGGTAACCTTGCATAGCATAGAATAATCCCTTGCTTTCCAAGTGAAGCCTCCAGTCTCGAGTAGAGCATTTCTCCAAAGCTTTTATTTCCTGTCTCAGAGTAGTTTCCTCCATTACCTTCTGTCATTCTGGTGGTGTTCTAAGAAACAACATGGCAAGTGCAGGCTTGAATTCCCTTGTTTGCCCTAAGTCCAGGCGGAGTAAAGACCCCACTGTTAGCTAGACCTGGACTGCCTATTGTTCTTCCCCAACAGGCAAGAAAACAACGGCCTTCTAGATTGTGGTATCTTTTGGGTTCTGGGAACAGTTGTTCTAGCTTAGATAAGCTATGGTAGCTGTGGGTTTGTTTGCCTGTGTTCTCTGAATGTTTGTGCATGAAGCCAGTGCTGTCCTTTCCTGAATATCAACATGCCTGGATAGGGTGGGGTTCTCCCAGCTTGTTATGGTTTCTCAGGGGAAAATCCTGTCTAGTTCTCATGTTTGGGCATAGCAGAGAGTAGGGCTTTCCTTGACTTAAAATAAGAAAAGTAGGTCCTAGAGACAGGGAGATCCATGACTTTATCCAATGTCTCTGACTAAGGCAAGGGTACAACTGGACCAGGAGACTGTGCTATCTCAGACATGCCACACTTCCATCGTTCCCACAGTATGACTTGCACACCATTGGGGTGATTCTGAGGCTGTGAGAATGTGAGTCAAGGAGTCAAATTATACTCATAAATTCAAAAATAAATCACTCTCAGTCCGTGGTGTCAAGGAAAATGTACTGGTATTTTCTACTCTGTAGACTGCCAGGAATGGAGATTTTGAAAGTAGATTATATTTTCTCAGTTTGTCATTAAACTAGAGGCACATTCCCGCAGGGAAAATATATAGAAAATGTTATTGAAAACTTCCTGGTAGTGCAGCAGGCTCACTGTGATACTGTGCTTTATAATAAAAAATATATATTTGGTCTTCATCTGCATTCCTGGCACAGAGCTCCTAAAATGCTTGGAATTTCCTTAGCGAGGAGAGATTAAAGTGTCTTTTGTTATTCGTAACAAGTTCCGTTCCACCACACCTGAGTTTATGTTAATAAGGTGACTTCTGGAAAGCCCCTAAGGATGGGGGCTCGTTGCCAGGGGAACCAGCCAGGTAATTAGAGGGTTGGAACTTTGTGTCAGGGAGGGGAGAGGGGTTGGAGATTGAATTAATCATCAATGGCCAATGATTTAATCAATCATGCCTACATAATGAGGCCTCCAGAAAAACCCTAACTGACAGAGTTTGGAGAGCTTCTGGGTTGGTGAACATGCGGGGGTGCTGGGAGGGTAACACACCCGGAGAGAGCATGGAAACTCTGTACCCCTTCTCACATACTTTGCCCTATGCATTTCTTCCATCTAGCTGTTCTGAGCTATATCTTTTTATAATAAACTGGTGCTCTGGTAAGTAAACTATTTTCCTGAGTTCTGTGAGCCACTCTAGCATATTCTTGAACTTGAGGAGAGTATCGTGGGAACCTGGGAACCTCTGATGGCTTAGAGCCAGTAGGTTAGAAGCACAGGTGAAGACATGGAAGGAATAGTGATTGTTATCTGAAGTTAGGGAGGGAGGAAAAGTCTTGTGGGACTAGCTCTGAACCTGTGGGGTCTGCTCCAACCCCAGGTAGGTATTATAGGACACCCAGGTGATGTCTGCAGAGAACTGGAGAATTGCTTGGTGTGGAAACCCCCCCCCACATTTGGTGACTAGCATGAAGTATCGAGAGTAGTAGATGAAGAAACAGTTTTCTCCTTTAGTTGGTGTAGGAGAGGAAATGAAAAGTTTCTCCCACTCACTCACCCACAGCGTTCGTGGCGCCCTGTGTGGTGTGTGTGTCAAAGGGCTTTAAAATGTCCCTCCCATTGTGGAAACTCACAGAGAAGGCTGATCCCGGAGAGAAAACACAGCATGGCAGGAAAAACAGAACTGCCCCATCAGGTAGCTTTCTTGGGTTGACAAATAGAGCCAATGTTCAGCATTTTGTAGAGCGTGTTAGAGAGAAGCAAATCCTCCTTTGAAATACAGACATAAGCAAAAACTATGAATCCTTGACCATGAATAGTAACAAATGATTTGAAGCAAGAAGTAAACATCCCAGAGCAAACTACACCATAGGAGACCATCTCAGCGTGGTACCCTCAAAGGAAGCTATGGAGGAATTCTTGGCCACAGGAAACCTGAAGGGAAGAGACTATTCTCTTGCTCACACTAGTTACAGATTTTCACCAGCTTCTAAGTGAGTAGAAACTGATGGCCAAGATAAGAACCTTCTGCACAGCATTTATATTTGATTGTCTATGAGAATTTAGAGTAAACTGGTTATGGTTCTCATTCCAGAGTTGGGGCTCCTCATTCTCAACTAATTATTTGATGTCTATATAGGACAAGACCCAAATAAAACCTCGAGGTTTTGCTGCAGATGATATTAGAGTTGGATGAATCTTTTTTGGGCTATTCAAGTTGAAGGTCTAGTGCATACGTTGGTCAAACAAGGTGAGTAACTACCCTTCCAGGCTGCTACTTTAACAAGATTCTGTCTGGGGGTACCTTATGGCACATGCATACCCCAATGCACACCTGTAGTGTCACCCTCCACATATGCTGTGGGCTCACCTGCATTTGCACCACATGCCCCCCATCAGTGTCATGTCCTCATTGTGTCCCTTGAATACTTACATGCCCATCATGTAAGGGCCATTTGCAAGGCCACCCTCTTCAGTGGACTATGGTTACCATGTCCAGGTCCTTGCCATGTCCCTTTCTTGAATCCTGATTTTCATTTTCTTTTCAGAGAAATGCAAGATCCCAGGGTTGAAAGCATTTCCTCGTGGTAGCTTCATTTCTCCTGTTTGTTCAGATCAACATTCTGAGTCATCCCCGGAGTCATCTTTGATTTTTGTCTTTCTCTAATACTGTAGATGCAACCAACAGAAAATCCTCTTGACTCTATCACTGAACTGTATTCAGATTCCATCCTCTTCCTACTACTTCTACCATGCCCACTCTAGTTGGGGCTACCATCATCCCTCAGCTGGATTACTGCAAAGCCTTGTCTCCCTGCCCCTACTGTCACCCAGCTCTAGTCTATTCTGTACCCAGCAGCCAGCATGTTCCTTTTATAATTCAAGTTGGATCATGTCTCTCCTCCACTCAGAACCCGTACTGGCTTCCCATGTCACTTGGAATAAATCTAAAATCTTTACCCTGACGTTTGTGATCTGGCTCCCTGCTACCTCTCAAATCTACCCCCCTCACCCTCACTGAAGCCACTCTGGATGCTTGACTGTTCCTCAGACATACCAGACACTCTTGCTTCTGGGTCTTTGTGTTTTTAGTTCCTCTGCCTGGTCAGTTTCTCCCCAGATACGCACATAGCTCACTTCCACACTTCCTCCAGGTCTTTGCTCAAATTCACTGTATCAGGAAGACCCTCTCTGAAGATTCCTCCTTGGATAACACACACTCATGTCCTTCCCAGTCCTCTGTATCCCCTTACTCTAATTGCTTTGTCTTCTTGGCACTTAGCACTGCCCGAAGTATTATTTATTTATTTTCTGTCTTCCCGCACTAGAAGGTGAGCTCCAGGGATTTTGTTGTGTTTGTACTGCAGCTCGCAAGACAGTGCCTGTCACTGGGAAGGCATGTGAGAAATGTGTGTGGAATGAGTGAATGAACTCCTCATGGGAGGTGTCTGCTCACACTTGTCTGCACATCTGTGGGGAAAAGGCTTTATGGGGATTTCCTTCAGTTCCTCTGAGGAGACACGGTCAAGGAGGGCACTGGCTGGCTCTGCTCCTGTCCTCACCACAGTGGGTGGCTGCCCTGGCGAAGTGAGGCTGAGCTGTGGGAGAGATGACGTTCAGAGGTGTTCATGACGCTTTTTTCAGGAGTGCAGGCCCTGTGATGTGGAGGCATCCAAACCAGTCTGACAGGAGTAAGGGCAGGATTCTGCCCAGACTGGTAAAAATGATTGTGTCCATGCAGAGTGAGACTTGCAAAGAGGACACTGTGGCAGTCCCATAGAGTTCTTGCTGAGGCACAGAGACTGAGACTGTGAGGGCACGGGGCATCGTCTGTGTACACAAAGGATATAGAGCTGCAACTTGTTTTGTCATGAAACCAGCAGCTACAGGTAAGCAGGCCTTACTGGCAGAGTCATCCCCTCATTCCACAAACATATACTGAGTATGTGCTATGTGCCAAGCATGATTTTAGGCCTTAGAGGACTGTTCTAAGAGCTGGGGCTTCCTGGGATATGGACCGCAGGGCCACAGGGAGGGCCGAAGTTGGCTCAGGAGAGTGCCCAGATCTTCTTCAGTCCAGAGTCTTCCCTTTTCCTCCCTGAGGGAGGCAGCTGAGGACAGGCTGCCCCTCCACCTCCAGCAGGGATCAGCTCTGCCTGTGTCATCGAGGCTCCTGGCGACCCAAGGAGGCAGTGGGCAGCCTCTGGAGGTTCCCATCCCTGCTCCTCACCATGAGGACCCCTCAGCCCCTCCTCCTAACTGCTCCCTGAGGGTCTGACAGAGGTCTCCACCACCTGCTGCCCCGTGCTCTGGACCCAGAGCTCCACCTGCTGACAGGCTCTCTCCCCTTGCTGCCCTGGAGCCTGCCCCTGGCACTGGCTTTGTGGTTTGCTGGGGGCGAGGAAGACGTCTGTGCCTAGCGCGGAAGCAGAAAATGGAACAAGATCTGTTTCTTCAGGGGAGGGTATTTGGGGGTGCTGGCCAGGACGTGGGTGAGGAGGTCTCGGGTAGAGATAGGAGAGGCCCAAGTTATAAGCCAGTTGGTCATGTTGGGAGTTTAGAATGGAGCGCAGCTCCTGACACTGGAGCCCACGCACTGACACCCAGGGCCAGTCCCAACTCTGACACAGGTCCCCCGGGGTGCCTGGAGGGTAATGGGAGATCCACGAATCTTCAGTGGGGTGTGACAACCCCGAGGCCTTACAGACTGGCCTCACCCATTCACCCTTCGGCACAGAGGCCACAGGGCCAGCTCAGACTTCCTACAGACCTCTGGGAGTGGCAGGACTTCTATGATGACTGTCTTCTCCCTGGCAGCTGGAGGGGGTGAAGTCATCTGTAAACAATTGGCTGTACATCTGAAACAGCCAGGTGAGGCTGAGAACACATGGAGGCTGACGTGATCTGGTGTCCAGAATTTGGCACTCTCTGCCTGGCCCTTGCAACCCATCCCAAGTTCTGGTGATGACCAGCCCAGTGGGGCCGGGGTTGCCCCCACAAGTAGGACAAGGGCATTCCTCTGGGTCATCTCCAGGGGTGCTTCCAGCACTGCTGTTCTCTGACTCAGAGGAGGAGAGATGTATCTCGCAGGCTTGTGGATTTCTCAGTTTCTATATAGGAACGCTCCGAGCTCTGAGTACAGCACTTTGTATTTTTCAAGGCATATTTGTACAAGGTACTTTGGAGAGAACTCAGACCCACTGCACGACTGGCCAGGGGTTGGCGTTTGCAGAGTCTGGGCATCATGGATGTGCCTGAACATCAGTTCTCCAGGCAGAGGAAGCTGGTGAGTGACAAGGAAGAGGAAACCACAGAAAGTGTAAGCATTCCCAAGGGCCTCGAAATACCCGAAGTGAGGTGCTGTCGAACTGGCCTTCCACCTCAGAAAGAGGAGGTGGGAGGCAGAGGAGGATCTCTTTATTAAAAATTAGTTGTGTGTCTTTTTTTAGTACCCTTATCTGGCAGCCAGAGGTTTCCGAGGTCTGGGCACTTGGGTGAAACAAGCAGGGTTGCTCCAGGACTACGGAAGTCAAGTATTTCACAAAATCAGGGAAATTTCTCCCTGGTGCCCAGCACCTCCAGCACCTCAGCCAGCAGCTTTGGAAGCGGGACAGAGCACTCCTGGGGCGGAGGTTGCCTCCTCACTAGGGGCACTTGTGATGCAGTAGAGACTTGGAAGAGAGGAGCCGAGCAGCAGAGAGGACAAGGCCAGGTTGACGCTGACTGTCGCTGACAGACTGGATCCTGAGCACACAGGAGACATTCTGAGAACTCCCCAAAATACCTGAGGGAAATTTTCAGGGCCCTGGAGCATACAGTAGACAAGTGGGAACAAGAACAGGAAATCTGAAGTATTGCATTTGCATCCACAGGCTGATGGGAGGTGGGGACTTCTGGGTTATACTTGGGAGATTCCCTGAGGCACTCAGGATCTCTGATTTACAGAGGGGGGCAGCTCTGAGGCTCAGAGTAAAACCCAACCTCCAGAGCAAAGTTTCCTGATCCCCAGAGGCTCCTCTTCATCCCCTGTGCCCACTGCTGTGAGCAAATGGGGCCACAGGTAGGGTCCGCCCACTTGTGCGAGTGATGACAACCAGCAACAGCCTCACGGCGGCCCCCACTGAAGCTGCAGAACACTTAGGTCTGACAGGTGGGAGACGACTGTGGGAGGACCGATGTCGGTCAGTCATAGCCAACTCAGCCTGCCTAGTGCTCCCTGACCAAGAAAACACTGAGCTGGCTCCTTCCCCTTCCCCAGCATTTTCCTGGCACTTCTAAGCTCTAACCTTACTTACTAGCTGCCTCTTCATGGCACAGGGCCCCCTGACATCTGGGATCAGCCCAGCTCACACCCCCATCTTCCCACAGGTTTATGGGTCCCAGATGGCCTCTGAGTCTTTGGAGTTGAAAAAGGAGTGTGTTTTTTATACATTAATAAATTCTCACCAGAGGGGTCTTAGAAATGGCTGGTTTCTTCTTCTTTTTTTTCTTTTTTAAAATTTTTTAGCCTTTTTTTAAATTGACTTCATAATAGTTTACATCATTGTAAAATTTCGGTTGTACATTATTTCTTGTCCATCACCAAATAAGTGCTCCCCTTCACCCCCTGTGCCCACCCCCCACCCCCCACCCCCCTTCCCCTGGTAACCGCTGAACTGTTTTCTTTGTCCGTGTGTTTGTTTATATTCCACATATAAGTGTAATCATATGGTGTTTATCTTTCTCAGTCTGGCTTATTTCGCTTAGCCTAATACCCTCCAGATCAATCCATGTTGTTGCAAATGGGATGATTTAGTCTTTTTTTATGTCTGAGTGTATATATATATATACACACACCACATCTTTACCCAATCATCAGTTGATGGACACTTGGATGGTTTCCATGTCTTGGCTATTATCAGTAGTGCTGCAATGAACATAGGGGTGCATATGTTACTTTGGATTGTTGATTTCAAGTTGTTTGGGTAGATACCCAGTAGTGGGATATCTGGGTCATAAGGTGTTTCTATTTTTAGTTTTTTGAGGAATCTCCATACTGTTTTCCATGGTGGCTGCACCAGTTTACATTCCCACCAGCTGTGTACGAAGGTTCCCTTTTCTCCACGCCCTCTCCAACATTTGTTATTTTTAGTCTTAGTGATTATAGCCATTTTAGCAGGTATAAAGTGATATCTTAATGTAGTTTTGATTTGCATTTCCCTGATGATTAGTGATGTTGAACATCTTTTCTTGTGTTTATTGGCCATCTGTATATCTTCTTTGGAGAAACGTCTGTTCATTTCCTATGCCCATTTTTTGATTGGGCTGTTTGTTTTTTGTTTTTCAGTTGTGTGAGTTCCTTAGGTATTATGGAAATTAACCTCCTGTCGGATATGTGATTTGCAAATATTTTCTCCCAATTGATGGATTGTCTTTTTGTTTTGATCCTAGTTTCTTTTGCCTTGCAGAAGCTCTTTAGACTGATGAAGTCCTACTTGTTTATTTTTTCTTTTGTTTCCCTTGTCTGAGAAGACATGGTATGTGAAAAGATCCTTTTAAGTTAGACGTCAGTTTGCTACCTATATTATCTTCCAGGAGTTTTATGGTTTCAGGACTTATCGTCAAGTCTTTGATCCATTTTGAGTTTATTTTTGTGTATGGTGTGAGATAATGGTTTACTTTCATTCTTTTGCAAGTGTTTGTCCAGATTTCCCAACACCATTTATTGAAGAGACTATTTTTTTTTTTTTTTTTAAGATTTTATTTTTTCCTTTTTCTCCCCAAAGCCCCCCGGTACATAGTTGTGTATTCTTCGTTGTGGGTTCTTCTAGTTGTGGTATGTGGGATGCTGCCTCAGCGTGGTCTGACGAGCAGTGCCATGTCCGCGCCCAGGATTCGAACCAACGAAACACTGGGCCGCCTGCAGCGGAGCACGCGAACTTAACCACTCGGCCACGGGGCCAGCCCCGAAGAGACTATTTTTTCTCCATTGTGTGTTCTTGGCAACTTGTCGAAGATTAGCTGTCCGTAGATGTGCAGTTTTATTTCTGGGCTTTCAGTTCTGTTCCATTGATCTGTGTGCCTATTTTTGTACCAATACCGTGCTGTTTCAATTTCTATAGCTTTGTAGTACATTTTGAAGTCAAGGATTGCGATGCCTCCAGCTTTGTTCTTTTTTCTCAGGATTGCCTCAGCAATTCAGGGCCTTTGGTTGCCCCATATGAATTTTAGGATTCTTTGTTCTATTTCTATGAAGAATGTCATTGGGATTCTGATTGGGATTGCATTGAATCTGTAGATTGCTTTGGGTAGTATGGACATTTTTACTATGTTTATTCTTCCAATCCATGTGTATGGTATCTCTTTCCATCTCTTTATGTCAGCATCTATTTCTTTCAATAATGTCTTATAGTTTTCATTGTGTAAGTCCTTCACTTCCTTGGTTAAATTTATTCCTAGATATGTTATTCTTTTTGTTGCAATTGTAAATGGAATTGTATCCTTGAGTTCTCTTTCTGTAAGTTCATTATTAGAGTACAGAAATGCAACTGACTTTTGTAAGTTGATTTTCTACTCTGTAACTTTACTGTAGTTGTTAATTATTTCTAATAGTTTTCTGATGGATTCTTTAGCCTTTTCTATATATAAGATCACGTCGTCTGCAAATAGTGAGAGTTTCACTTCTTCACTTCCCGTTTGGATTCCTTTTTTCCTTTTTCTTGCCTAATTGCTCTGGCCAAAACCTCCAGCACTAGGTTGAATAAGAGTGGTGATAGTGGGCATCCTTGTCTTGTTCCTGTTCTCAGAGGGATGGCGTTCAGTTCTTCCCCATTGAGTATGATGTTAACTGTGGGTTTGTCATATATGGCCTTTATTATGTTGAGGTAATTTCCTTCTATCCCCATTTTGTTAAGAGTTTTTATCATAAATGGCTGTTGGATCTTGTCAAATGCTTTCTCTGCATCTGTTGAGATGATCATGTAGTTTTCATCCCTCATTTTGTTAATGTGCTGTATCACATTGATTGGTTTGCAGATGTTGAACCATCCCTGTGTCCCTGGAATAAATCCCACTTGATCATGATGTATAATCTTTTTAATGTATTGCTGTATTCGAGTTGCCAATATTTTGTTGAGGATTTTTGCATCTATGTTCAACAGTGATATTGGCCTGTAGCTTTCCTTTTTTGTGTTGTTCTTATCAGGCTTTGGTATCAGAGTGATGTTGGCCTCCTAGAATGTGTTAGGAAGCGTTCCATCTTCCCTGATTTTTTGGAATAGCTTGAGAAGAATAGGTATGAAATCCTCTCTGAAAGTTTGGTAGAATTCTCCAAGGAACAGAAATGCCTGGTTTCTTACCTCAGACACCGGATAATTGCCCTTTCTTGCTGACCCCATTCTACCCCTTATTTCCCCTCTAGTCTCTTCTTTCCCCCATCTCTGCTACCCTTGCTCTGTTACTGCCCATGCATAAGAAACCTCATGGGTGCTGGTCTGAAGAGAGCAACGCCACCTCTTCTTCTGGCCTCTGTCTGGTGGGCTTTTGTAGAGAAGGTTTAGGTAGGGATGGGATCATTGGGGAGTTCTACTCCAGAGGGAATATCTGCATGGCACTTTACCCGTTCACAAAGCTTCTTCATAACATGAGGTAGCAACTGGTCATCATTGGTCTCCAATAATGCCTAACGAGAAGTGTCTTCTCATTTGCTTTGCCCACTCTGGACACCACCATCTGGACCACAATTAGCAGTTGAGTTCACTTAACTTTCCTGTACACAACCCCAGAGCTCTGCAAATTTGACTTACATGAATTGAGAAGGATTCTTTAATTAACAATTTTATTTACACAAAAAATAATTTTTTGATTATCTGAGACAATTGAAAACTACCAAAATAACTCACACAGTATACCAGCAGTCAATTAGACGATGACCCCACATTCTAGAGAGCTGCACTGTCCAGTATAGTAGCCCCTAGCCACATGTGCCTATTTAAATATTTTAATTAATAAAAATTAAGTAAGATTAAAAATGTAGTTTCTCCATTGCACTAACCACATTTCAAGTGCTCGATAGCCACATGTAGCTAGCGCTACTGTATTAGCACAGATAGAGAACATTTCCACCATCACAGAAAGTTTTATTACAGCTCTGTTCTAGAGTGTCATTCTGGCATTAAATCCTTTCTCTTCACACTATGGGACTGGTGTGGAAACCCTTATCTTTGTGTGACTGATGAAAACATCTCTGTCCTGGTCCTGTCCATCTCTTCCTCATCCTTAATGCTGAGTCTTTCTCATCTGTGACCCTCATCCTGTCTGACCTGTAGGAATCACCTCTTGATATCTTTGCTGATCTGCCCATTACAAAGAATTCTGTCTTTCCAGCTGCAGTTGCTTGGAGTTTATCTTTTAAGTACAGAATCCTTTTCAACTAATTCTGTACCAACGGCTTTAGAGAGTGAGTACTAGGAGTTTGCATGAGAACCTCTCCTTTTTGGAACTTGGCTGAGTTGTCCTGGGAACAAGTATCTCTGCATTTACACAAGCCCGAGTCAGTAAGGTGCCAGCCACAGGGCCAAGGGCAGGAACTAAGGTCCTCAGAAAAGCCTGCTTGTTTTTTGTTTCAAATGCCTCCCGTGGGCTGCTGTAATTATTAACTCTTGCAGGAGGCTCGGATCACCTGCCTCTGATCAACTAGAGGCAGCTTCTACTGAAGTCTCGAGATGGGGAGGAGAAAGGAGAGAAATGGAAGTGAGAAAGTGGCAGGCAAGAGCCCGGCGGTGGGACATTGGGGAGGGAGGAAAATTGATGTGCAGTGCGTTAACCTGCAGTGTATCTGTCCCTGATCGGCTCTGTCGCCTTCCTGTCTCCACAGGTGTGTTGGTCACCATGGACAGCCCTGGGGCCAGCCTCATGGTCTGGGCAGCCTGTGGCCTCCTGGTCATGCTGGACACTGTGTGCTATGCTGGTTATGCTGGGCACCCTGGTTTCTGAGTCCGGGAATGGGGAGGTGTCCTACATTTATATCTTACATACCCATGCCTCCTTGCCTGCCTGTCTTGTCACCTTGTACACAATCTTGTACACACTGGTCTTGATAACTTGCTGTCTCTGAGCCTTGCTGAGTCCGCATGGCCCCTTTACCCTGGCTGTTCCTCAGGGCCCCAGGCCATAGGCAGGCTGCAACACTCCATGCTAGACTGCCTCTCCTCCCATGAGGCTGTTCTCACATTGCTTGGGCTCTAACACTCTGTGCTGCACGGAAGCACTGCTCACTGCCTCAGGCTCCAACCCCCCATGCCAGGCTGCCCTCCAGCATGAACACTCTCCTCACCCCACTTGGGCAGTGACACCCTCCTGGAGCCAGCTGTTCCCCGTGCAGGAACCCTCCTTAGGCTCTGACATCCCAGGACAGGTCTCTCATCTTAGTTCAAGCTGCTCTGACAAAGTACCATAGACTGGGGTGGCTTATAAACAAGAGAAATTTATTTCTCACACTTCTGGAGACTGGATGTCTGAGATCAGGGTGCCAGCATGGTCGGGTTCTGGTGAGGGCCTACTTCTGGGTTGTAGATTGCAGATTTCTCACTGTATTCCTCACATGGTGGAAAGAGAGCAGGGGAGTTCTCAGAGGTCCCTTTTATAAGGGCGCTGATCCCATTCATGAAGGCTTTACCCTCATGACCTATTACCTCCCGAAGCCCCCACTTCCTAATACTGTCACATGCGGGGGTTAGGATTTCAACATCAGAATTTGGAGGGACACAAACATTCAGTCCAGTGCACTCTTCTCCCCAGTTGGCCTCCTTACTCTGCTCGGGCTCCAACACTACTACTTCTGGGGCTGTGGCAGCCCCCTGCCTCACTCCCTACGTCCATGCCTATTTTGCTTGATGCTGCCAAATGACTTCTGGACTGAATTGATAAAGGGAAAAGAAAGAGGAAGAGAAAGAGGAAGAGAGATTGTTTCTCTAATTTTAACGTCTAATATGTCTTGACAGTGTCCATTTTGTGTCCATTTCCCCTAGAACACAGTACGTCAAGTTGCCTTTTAGTTCAGGAACATTTTTTTGTGCTATTTGTTCAGTTCCATTTTTTATTTTTCTTCTTTGTGGAGACGCCACTTATGTGTGTGTTGCGTCTCCACTCTCTGTTTTATCTATGTATCAATTTCTTCATGATTTATTTAAAAACTCTACTTCCATTTCATTTTCTGTACTTGTTTCGTTTCTGTTCTCTAGCTCTTTTACTGTGTTTTCCACCATATTTATACTCCCTGGTGCTCCTCTGCTTTTGTTTTGATTTCTGTTGTTTCTTTCTTTCTTTTCTTTTACCTCTTTTCTGAGTTCTGCAAATGTGCAAGATCAAACTTTATCTTCTCTTGTTTTCTCATCATTTCTTCTCCGCGACTATATATTTGTTTTTTGTATTCTTCCTTTGTTGAGACTATTTCTTCACTAAGTTTTTTTAATTAATGGCCAAATGTTTGAGAGAATTTTCATCTATTTCATGGCAAGTTTTTTTGGTGATTCTTTGTACTTGGTAAGTTTTGCAACAATTTCCTGCCATTGTTTTCTTTGTACGAATGCTGTCTGCTTTTGAATTCCCTGGTTTGCCAGTTGTTGTAGGTTCAGGGGAAAAAGTTTTGCTGGCATTGTTCTCATATTGGTTGTTTAACTCTGACAGCTCTTACTGTACGTGAGGGTTGTTGATTTATCGCCTCAGGTTGACTCTTCCTACGGATAAGGTGGGTCTTTATGCTGGGTTTCTGACATCTGTTGCCCTTGGGCTGTTTTGCTTTTTACTTTCCTACTCCACCCCAAGGGACATCCACAACATATTACCTAAGGATTATGAAGCGAACTCAGCAGCTTTTGGTACCCTTTACGCATTCTTGGAGTCTGTGGATCATGTGTCTCCTAGCTTGGCTGATAATGAGGTTTGTATTTATTTTTTCCCCATTATTTATACTAAAAGAAAACTCCTGTTTCCTCTAGTACTGCTCATGCTACTTGTGACACCAAATTTGTAAGATTTTCCACACCAAGCAGTTCTCCAATTTTTGGTGCATACCAACTGGGTGTCCTGCAATTTAACTCAATTCTGACACTAACTGCCTGGAGTTAGTGCAGACCCCATAGATTTAGGGCTCAGTCTCACACGACTGCCCCGCATTTCAGATGCAATTGCAAGTCGCAAGTTGTCACCTGTACTTCTGACCAACCAGCTATAAATTGAGGGTTCCTACAACCCCCTCCTTATGTTTGACAATTTGCTGGAATAATCACAGAATGCAGTGAAACACTTATGTTTCCTGGGTTATAATAAAGGATATAACTAAGGATACAGATGAACAGCCAGATGAAGTACATATGGCAAGGTTTGGAAGGGTCCCCAGTACAGGAGCCTCTGTCCCCTTGGAGTTGGAGTGTGCCACCCTATACCAACCCAGATTTTTATGGAGGGTTCATCACATAGGCCTGATGAATTGTTGACTCAATCTCTAGCCACTATTCCCTCTCCAGAGAATAGGAATTGAGGCTGAAAGTTCCTCTAATCATGCTTAGTCTTTCTGGTGATCAGCCCCCATCCAGGAGCCTAACAAGAGTCGCTGCATTAGAACAAAAGATGCTCCTATTACCCAGGAAGTTCCAAGTGATTTGGGACCTCTGCTAGGAGGCTCTTATCAACCCATCACTCAGGAAATTACAAGGGTTTTAGGAGCTCTGTGTCAGGAACCGGATCAAAGCCCAAATATTAGCAGGAACCCAGGGCAGACACAAACATGTGTATTTCTTATTGTTTCACACAGATCCTTCTTCTTTGTCCTTGCAGTGCTTTTATGTAGTTGACAGCTCTTTATATTAACTTTCCCCTGTTAATAAAATTGCTGTGTGCTTTCCGTCACCTGATTGGACTCGGACAGATATATATGGTTTTGTGATAAAAAAACAAATTTTTTCATTTTTCTTATAGTCCTTTTAGAATTTTTCTATTTACATTTAATTCCTTGATTCATTTGTTAGTTATCTTGGTATATGGCTTGAAGTATAGATATATCTTAATATTTTTCCCCAGATGGCTACCTAGAGTTTCCAACCCCATTTATTGAATAATCCATCTTTCCCCCATTGATTTGAGATGTCACCTTTATCATTAACTATATTTCCATCCATATGTGGGTCTATTTCTGGATTTTTAAATTTTGTTCCATTGTTCTGTCTGTTCATGTGCCAGTATTACGCTTTTATTTTTTTATTTTACTTGTGTCATTTTAACTTTGTAATATGTTTTCGTTTCCTGTAGGGCTAATCTTCTCTCACACTCTTTTATTTCTGAATTTCCCTGGCCATTCTTATTTGTTTGATTGTTTTATGGAAGTACCTCAGAATCAGCATGTCTAACTAATTGATGAAAAATTAATGAAAAATTAATTAATCTCCTAACCGAGATTGTGGTTTGACTTTCCATTTGTTGTAGTTTTTTCTTTTGTCTCCATCAAGAAAGTTTAAAAACTTTTTAAATGAATCTTGTTCATTAAAGTTTAATTTGCATTCCTATAATTATTATTAAGGGGGAGCATCTTTTTATATTTTAATTGGCCATTCATTTTTTTTCTCCCTTATTTTGTGAATTGCCTGTTGATAACTCACTGCCAAAGTTTTATTGGGGCTGTTTTACTTTTTCTTACTCATTTATTTATTTTTTATTTTTATTTTTTTGCTTTTTCTTCCCAAATCCCCCCGTACATAGTTGTGTATCCTAGTTGTGGGTCCTTCCAGTTGTGGCATGTGGGACGCCACCTCAACATGGCCTGATGAGTGGTGCCATGTCCCTGCCCAGGATCTGAACTGGCGAAACCCTGGGCCGCCAAAGCAGAGCACACAAACTTAACCACTCGGCCCCTCTTATTCATTTATTAATGTTGACTTAAAGATGTTACAGAATCTGGATTTGTTGTCAGTTATGTGGATTGGAAATATCTTCACTCAGTCTGTGGCTTGTTCTTCAGTGGTGCCATTTGATTTTTAAATATAATAAGATTTATCAATCTTTTCTTTTATGGTTAATACTTTTTGGGTCCTATTTTAAAAAGAAATGCTTTCCTAACCTAAGATCAGAAAGATATTTTTCTATGCTTTTTTGGGTAACATTTTCAAATTTAGTTTTTCATATTTAGTGCTTTAATCCAGGTAGAATTGATATTATGTATGGTATGAAGTAGGATTAAATTTTATTTTCTTTTTCAATGTGGTCAAGCTATTTACCAGCACCAGTTATTGAAAATGCACTGCTGACGGGTTCGACATGTCTCCACAGATGTACATGTCCGTCTCTGGGCTCTCCAGTCTGCTCCTCTGTGTTCTTTCTCTCCCTGTACCAATATCACACTGTTTTAATGACTGTAGGTTTTGCTATTCAGGCCAAGACTCCTCACCTTCTTCTTTTCTTCCCCAAGTTTTCTTGGATTAGAACTGCATTGGATTACAGATTAACTTGGGGAAAATGGACATCTTTACACTTTTGATTCTTTCTATGTAATAACATGGTGTATTTCTCCATTTATGTAGATTCTAAAATGCTTTCAATAAAGTTACATAAATTTCTCTATAAGGTCATGAAAATATCCTTTATTAGAGTAATTCCTAGGTACCTTCTTATTGCTATCATAAAATGTTGTTGTAGGGTGCAGTATTATTTCCAGTGTTTTATCCTTCCCCGTAGTTGAACCTTTTGCCGTGTGTCTTTGTGGTTCTTCTCAGAGGAGGAGAAAAATCTACCCTCAATACTGATGTCAAGACTTGCTTTGGACAGTGGAATTTGAGTAAAAGTGACGATGTACCAGTTTTGAGACTGTCTCATTTGTACCCATGAGATTTTAATTTATGGAGGTGACTGAGTGCCAACACAGAGAAGCCAATGCCGTTGAAAGAAGAATTTATGACTTCCATTTCCCAAGAGAAAGAGGCCTGCCGTGCCATGCAGGGCCACAGGGCAAGCACCAGTTTTGGTCAGAAGGCAGAAAAGAGTGAGGGGAAGGCACAGCCCACAGCCTTTACTGAGGTTTCCATGGGAAAGGCAAGGCAGGGCAGAGGGAACAGTTTAGGATTGGCTAGTGGATTAATTCTGTCAGGCTTTGGGCTATAGGGGTGTCTCCAGCTACCTTGTACCTGGCCCTGAGATCCTTTAGGACAGAGGAAATATGGGCTTGTGATGTGAGGGTTGGGTAGAGGGAGTGGTTGGCTTGCTTATGAGAGGCGTGCTCTCAAGTAAGTTATTTACTAACTTAGGAATTAGTGAGCTCTGGAAGAAGGAGTCTCTCCCCAAGTCTGTAAGGGCCCCATGCCAGAGCATCAAAAACACAGAAAATGTAGTTAACGTAGAGACCAGGTCTTAGGGGGAATCGTGAGTTCCTGCTTGCCTCTTGTGCTTTGGCCTTGTGAAGAACATACCCTACATGTAACCCACTGATCTCAGAAGAAGGCGAGACACATGGAGCAAAGCGGCCCCAGCGCAGCCTCAAACCTGCAGTTTGCAGCAGAGCTGGGCCCAGGGCAGATCTGCTGAACTCCAACCACCTCCAGGTATGCAAGCAAGAATAAATGATTGTTGTTTCAAGCTACTGAGGTTGAGATGGTTTGTCACACAGCATTATTGTGGCAATAGATTCTGATACAATTAGCGTGTTTTGTAAATGGCACTTTCTAACTTTTTATTAAATATTAGTGTGTTAGAATGTGATTTTCTTCTGAGTTAAACTCTCAATTCTAACAATTATTGATCCCATATAGACAATCATATTGCCTGTGAATAATTATAGTTTTGTTTTTCCATTTTCAATTATTGTAATTTTTATTTTTGCCTTGCTACACTAATTAGACTTCCAGCACCATCCCTTTTATTTTTTTAAGGAAGATTAACCCTGAGCTAACATCTGCTGCTAATCCTTCCTCTTTTTGCTGAGGAAGGCTGGCCCTGAGCTAACATCCGTGCCCATCTTCCTCTACTTTATGTGTGGGATGCCTGCCACAGCATGGCATGTCAGGCGGTGCCATGTCCGCACCCAGGATGTGAACCGGTGAACCCCAGGCTGCCGAAGCGGAATGTGCGCACTTAACCACTGTGCCACCGGGCCGACCCCCCATCACCATCCTTAATAGAAGCAATGGTTGCCATCATTCTTGTCTCTTTCTTGACTTTGAAGGAAATATCCCTAACATTTTGTTATGAAGTACATTGTTTACTGTAGTTTTTTTGTGGATTCACATTGTGAGATTAGAGCAGATCTCTTTAGTTAGTTTCAACTTTTTTCGTGATTAGTATCAAGCTCTAACAAATATTTTTTCTGCAGCTATTGAGACAATACTTTTTCTCTCTTAATTTGTTAATATGGTAAATAATTTATATTAACAGATTTTCTGAAATTTAGACATCTTTGCATTGGTGAGATAAACCAACTTTGTCAGAGTAAACTCAACAAATACATTGTTGGATTCAATTTTCTAATATTATGTTCAGAAATTCTGCATCTATGTTTATAAATGCAATTGACTTTTGATTTTTCTTTCTTGTCCTATTCTTATCTGGTGGTGGTAAGACTATTCTAACCTCATAAAATTATTTGGGCAATGTTTCCACCATTTTCTTTCCTCTGAGAATTTGCATAATATTAGAATTATCTGGCTTTTGACATTTGGCAGAATGTTCCCATAAAGTCACTTGGACCTGTTTTGGTTTTTTTTCCTATAAAATTTTTAACTTCTGATTTAATTTATTTAATGGTTATAGTAGGATACGAGTCATCTATTTTTTTTCTGTTTCAGATTTGTTGAAAAAGTATTACATAGTATTCTCTTACTCTCTTTTTTGGATTAACTTTATTTGTATTTAACTATTTAAAAAGTCAAAATGTTATAGATCCTGGTTCCACTCCTTCCCACTCCTCTTTCTTCTATCTCAAAGAGAATCACTTTTTCTTCTTTCTTCTGGCATTTAGACTTCTTATTTCTGTCTTTTGATTCTTCCATATTTTCTTCACATTCTTTTATAACTTTGTTTTTTGCATGATTTCCTTCATTCATTTGGATTTTTTAATGGCATAAAGTAAGGAAACTAACGTTTTCCTGTCGTGTCTAGCTAATTGTACCGATGTCGTGTAGTGAACAGCTCCTTCTTCCTCTGACATCCGCTCTGCATTTCCCCCAAGCCTGCACTTCTCACAGCAGCTCCCAGCAAGTTACTGAGCGTGGTAGGGGTACTAAGGCAGGCCCATTCTTGGGAGCCATGGGACTCCTCTGAAGGGTGACTTTGGCCCAAGGACTCCTCAACGTCCTTGCTCAACTTTCCTTCCAAGTGCAGTGCAGACGAAACACTTCCACCCAACTTTCTTTTCTTCCTTGGTTTTCTCCTTCGCTCAAGGTCAGACTTGTATCATGAGCTGACATCTCTTCCAGCCTTTCTTGACTTCCTTCCCATTTTCCTTCACTGGGGTTTCCCCTAATACATTTCTTGCACATTTAATGTTGTCTTGGTGTCTGCTCCTTGGCAGACCCAAGAGACATACAAGTGGTGGGAGGTGTGCTTGTGTTGGGGGACAAGAGTCACGTAGAGATGAGAGAACCTCCAGATATGTTTGGGGATCTGACGGTGGAGGAACCTGTGCTTACTTTCAAGGGGAAGACCCAGAAAGCATATCAGGTGCTAGAAATCCCCCACTGTGCAAGGCAGCTCCTTGCCATCATGCAAGACAGCATGATGCAGCATAGAAATGTAGAAATGTAGGCATGGCATCTTTAGACAAAGTGCCTCAAGACATCCTCTCTGGTCTCCTGGGGCTCCAGAATGGTGCTCAGATTAGCAAAGTATTCCCCATGCTTCCTACACCTGTACCAACAGCAGTGTGGTTGTTAATGTGCAGACTCCAACAGTGGCCATGGAGGACCTGGACAAAGAGAATCCCATGGTCAATAGAACTTTCAGCAATCAAAGTGGCTCATTTGAAATTTAAGTACATGTACCTTATAATTCCTGTTTAGCAGGACATGGTATAAACTCCGGATTGATGACTAATTGTATCTGGCAGCATTCTTAGTTGCAAACAATGGAAACTGACTGATTTATGCAGAAAAAGGAATTTGTTAGTATGATATTAACTAATAATAATAGCTAATATTTATTAGGCATTTGCACTTTGCTGAGCATCATTTGAAATTCTTTACATGTGTGAAACTCATGTAATCCTTCTCACAACCTTCATAGCAACAATCACAGCATCCTTGAGATTGATCCTGTGATTAACCTCACATTTCGGATGGGAAATGGCACAGGGAAGTTAAGGAACTTGCCCAAGGTAACACAGCTAATTGGTGCTAAAGCCAGGGTTTAAACCCGAGCAGTTGGACTCCAGAGCTTTTCTGTTGCTCACTCCACTCTGTAGAACTGGTGGTAGGAGCGTTATGTCTGTTGGGGAGGAGGAAAGACTAAAAAACTAGGCTTGACGGATATGAAGGCAGGAACAATACTCCAGATCATAACACACAAATCATGTGTTGAAGACACTGGGAGAAACCCTGAGGTTTGTGTTGCTCACACCACTGATGCTGGCACTTGTCACTGTTCCTAGAACGGCCACCACTGCCACCACTCACCAACCAAATGGGTTTTCTGCTTCTTCACATCACAATTTTTTCTTTCTTTTTTTTTTTTTAAAGATTTTATTTTTCCTTTTTCTCCAAAGCCCCTGGTACATAGTTGTGTATTTTTAATTGTTGTGGGTCCTTCTAGTTGTGGCATGTGTGATGCCACCTCAGCGTGGCTTGACAAGCGGTGCCATCTCCATGCCCAGGATTTGAACTGGTGAAACTCTGGGCTGCCAAAGCAGATCGCGTCAACTTAACCACTTGGCCACGGGGGCGTCCTCTTCTTCTTCTTCTTTTTTTTAAAGATCTTATACAATTTTCTGATTCAAAATGTAAATGCATCTGATTGGCAGAACTGAGGCCATGTGCCTGTACCCAAGCTAGAAGGGAATCTGGGGAATATTTTTTAGCTTCTGGCATGAGTTGCAGGCTCTGCTTCATAAGGTGAGGGACTTTTATATATAAAAAAGAGTTCAAATGCTGGGCAGCCATAAATAATGACAAATGTCATTATACTAAATATTTTGCTTTTCTTTTTCTCTTTTCTGAAAGGAACTTTTCATTATCCTGTTTCTTCTCTAGCATTATTTAGCATATATTTTAGAGATGACTGAATTTCTCACTTAATAGGGTGATGAACCATATCTTAAACTTTCAGAGAAGAACAGAGATCACTAAGAGTTTCTGGACTCAGTGGGATGGAGTGACTGGATATAATCCTTGGTTGTTTCCCTTTGGGGAATAGGATAAGTGTATCAGTTAGCTTTTGTTGTATAACAAATTACCTTAACATGTGGTGGCTTAAAATAGTAATCCTTTACTAGTTAGTGATTCTGTGGGTCAGCAGTTTGGGCTGGGCACACTTCTGGCTGTTGGCTGGAGCTAACAGGGAAGCTGGTTGTGTGTCTCTCACCATCCAGCTCTTTCATGTAGCTCATTCACATGCTTGATGTCAGGGTTCCAAGTGGAGCAAGAGACGGTAAGCTTCAACGTGCAAGCACTTTTTACGTCTTTGCTTGCTTCACGTTTGCTATTGTCACATGAAGTGACATGAGGCCAAACCCTGGGCTAGTATGGGAGGGGCCAGTGGTACGAGAGCTTGAGAGTCGTGTGCTAACTTTCCAGGAATTTTGCAAGCCAGTTGTCAAAGTGCTCATAGCTTGAAATTGGCCATGGTAGGAATACTTACACCACAGAAATTGGCAAGTGCTATAAACCAGAGCTTTTGTTTTTCCTTTTCAAAGAACAAGTTTACCTGTATGTACCAGGACTATCTGAGGACATACATACATGAAGAGGAGTTATTGCAGCTGTTTTTGAAACAATCTATCATGGTGACTATGGTCTTTTTAGTATTTGAGAGTTACAGTTTTTAAGCATCAGCATTATTAGAATTGTATACGTATAAAGTTGTGTGTGTTGAGTAGTCAAGGGTTCACATCGTAGCGGCCATTTACTTTTTTTTAAAGCATCCTTTAGTCTTTTTTTTTTTAAAGATTGGCACCTGTGCTAACAACTGTTGCCAATCTTCTTTCTTTTGTTTTTAATTGCTTTCTCTCCCCAAATCCCCCCCAGTACATAGTTGTATATTTTAGTTGTGGGTCCTTCTAGTTGTGAGCATCCTTTAGTCTTTTCCAGTAACAGACCCTACTTGAACTAAGCAAAGCCTATCATGACATAGTGATTTCTCCAAAGGATGAGCATGTGAACTAAGCTAATTCATCATAACTATTCCCTGGGGATTTTTTCAAACTGAAGTTGGGGGAGGAAAGTCCCTCTGCTTTCTCTTACAAATTGTGATAATATGAGCCACGAGCTGCCAGCAGTCATAATTACACTTTTGTGGGGGACGGCCAGCCTCAGAGAGGAAAGCTAACATATAGAGATTTGCATGAAAGAGAGACAGGAAAAGAGAAAGAAAATGAGAGAAAGAGAGTCAAGGAAGAGAGGGCAAAAGACGGATCCATCCCAGCCCTTCTTGCTGTTTGGTTGTGTCTAATACTATGTATATCTATATCTATGTCTATATACATATTTTTTTTTTGCCTAAAGTAGATTGAATTAACAGTTCCTGTCATTTCAACCAAATAGTCCTGACTAGTACACAGACACAGATATCTTGGTGAAAAGGTGGAGAAACTAGGACAAGAAAGGGATCAGTATTGCTGTGCAAAGACAGGATCTGGGTCAGGGCCTCATGTTCATCTCTGGGGGTAAATTAAACAAAGGAGAGTATTCGCATGAAGATCTCCTTTTTTGGGATCTGTAGTTCTCCTCTCTGCCCCCATCCCCTGTGTCACTTCAGGGTATGTTACAGATAATGGAAATGACTCCAGACAATTTAAGTAGAAAGAGACTTATACAGGGAGTTAGGTGACTACCAAATTGGTGGAAGGGCAGACTGGAGGCTGAGCTTCTAGGAATGGCTCCCCTACAATACCACCGCAGAACTGGCTGCCAAGGAAATCATTATCCCAGCTGCTGCCTTCAGGATATACAACCTCAACTGCAGTTCACACAAAAATAGTGGATGCCTGGTACTCCGTCTCTTTGCAACCACAAAGCTGGCACCAGCCACCAAGATTTCTACTTCTGGGGGTCCAGCCCTGTGGCCGAGTGGTTAAGTTTGTGTGCTCTGCTTTTGCGGCCTGGGGGTTCACTGGTTCGGGTCCTGGGCACGGACATGGCACCGCTCATCAGGCCATGCTGAGGTGGTGTCCCACATAGCACAACCAGAAGGACCGACAACCAGAGTAAACAACTATGACCTGGGGGGCTTTGGGGAGAAGAAGAAGAAAGATTGGCAACAGACGTTACCTCAGGTGCCAATCTTTAAAAAAAAAAAAATTTCTGCTTCTGTAACCACAGAACAAACACTTCCTTGACCATGCTTGCCAGCAGAAATGCCAACAGCCGCAGAAGCACGTACTCACTTCCTAATTTTACTCCTTAGAGGCAACAACAGTTAACATTTTCCTCTATATCTTTCCAGACATTTTCCAAGCACACGCAAACATATATGCTTGTGTGTGTGTGTGTGTGTGCGCACGCATGTGTGTAAAACAAATGGATCACACTGAATATTGATCTGGCTGCTAATTAATTTAAAGGACCTCTATTTGGATGCCTTTTCTAAGTGAAGAATGAAAGAATATAACTGGGCTTCTTAAGCAGATCACTCTGATTCCTAATTTTAACATGGAACCAGAAACCTTGGGAATAAATGTAAAATATTTAGTAACAACATTAAGAAGCAAATAAATAATAGAAAAGACACAACTCTGAAAATCACTTCAAAATGAAGTATTCTTTAGAAAGTAGAGTTTGGATTTGTATGTACACATCTTTTTCATTTTAAAACAAAAAGCTTCTATAATTTATGAAGGTGAAAATATATAGTCATTAATTTTCAAGAGGGCAGAATTTTACAAATTTGCCTAAATGCCATTTCAAAACTTATAAAGCAAAGAACAAATACATTGTTCTTTTAAAAATGCAGTGTAAAGAACAAAACTAAAAACAAATTTTAAATACCTTCCAAATGCTAGAAATTAAAAAAAAAAACAAAAAATATAAAAAGAAAGAAAAATTTGTGAATCTAAGAGTAAATGGCATTTATGGGCTTGATTTCACATAAGGGATAACTGGATCAATATATCACCTCGTCGATGCCACTGATCAGACTCTATATAGTTCAGTGATGTAAGACAAAGAAAAGCCTAGATGATGAGGAAAGAACAAGGAAGCCACTTGGCGGCGAAGGGCGGCCGGCCTCCTCCTCACTTCTCATGGGTGTGGGTCTGTCCTGGGTCCTCCCACAGGCCCTGGGGACTGTGTGAGGGACACACGAGGCTGGACAACCCTGAGTTACTGCCTCTGTACGGTGACCCTGCGCCAGGAGCCCCATCTCTGCCTGAGATTCACTGATCCTGGGGCCACTCACCACTGTTAGTCATCACAGCCCAGAGAGCGGCCTCTTGAGAGTGAGCCTCACACAGGGAGAGATTCCACCCCGTCTCCAGGGGCAACCAGGCCGTTCTAGAGTCGTGTCACCCGCTTCCCCCTTCCACACCTCCCCCTGGCTGGCCTGCTCTGGGAATGTGGTGGAGCCCAACTGGGAGGCCCAGGGAGTGTGTGTGGGGTCGAGTGAGGGAATGGCAGCAAAGGCATTTGGCTCAGATGATGGGGGGCCCTGAGGGAGGCATGTGGGCTGCATTCCAAAGGCAAGAGAGTTGCCTGCAGCTTTGGAGAGGAGGGTGGGGCTTTGGAAGGTGGATCTGGCTCCTTGTGCTGTGAGGATGAGGGTGAGAGTGGCTGCCTAGGGGCCCTGGGTGGCAGCAGCAGATGGGAGGGGCATGGGTGGACGTGAGCCATAAGCAAGGGAGGACTGCCTGGTGGTCTTGATTGTGGGTCAGGAGAAGGAGACGTCAGCAGTGACTCTCAGGGTTTGAGCCCCGGGAACCAGGTGTTGCAGATTGCATTCCCTGGAAAGGGGTCTCTGAGACATACACTCACATGCCCAAGGTTAATTTGTACCAACTTGGGCAATGGGGCTGGGATTTACGTGCCTACATTGATCAGATTTTGGATGACCTCCCTGGGAAAAGAGTGACCTTAGGCGAGGTGGCTCTGCTGCTGAGGAAATCCCTGAAGACAGCTGAGGGCTTTCTGCCGCCAGCTCGCCTATGGTTGGAGAAATAAACCCATCATCCCTGAGGGGGATCTTGGGGCCCATCACAGTGTCTACTACATTAAGGAAACATGGTAGGGCTCGTAGGAGGAACAGAGCTGGGCTAGGTGATGAGGACCGTTTGGACATGTTGAGGTTGAGGTGTTTAAGGACAGGCAGACCAGGGTATCCAGTGGACAGCTGGGTGAATAGGTCTGAAGCTCTGGAGGAAGGTCAAGGACAGAAATACAGATTTAGCAAAAACATAGAAGTGGGATGGAAGTCAGAGGAATCAATGGGGCAGCTGGAGTCAGAGAGGGATGAAGCCAGAGCTGACCTATCTGGCAGTTGATTCTCAGAGGGGCCTCATAAGAGGAGACATCTGGACAAGATCAGCAAAATCCAGTGGGTTCGGGAATTCCCCACTCGGTCAGAGCTGTTGGAATTGAATGAGAGCCCTGGTCACGCTCAACCTGATAGAGCTCTCAGGGGCTGATGTACAAATCAGGTGGAAATAGTGACCGGAGGTTAGAAATTGAACTGCCCAGGGGATGAGGCCCCTCCCCTCGGCTTACTCCATCTTGCATGCACTCCCTCCTTCATCTCCCTCTACCCATCCTTTGCTTTGAGGCCTTTCTCTCTTCTCTCTCTCTCGTTATCCCTCTCTCTGGTCCGCTTCCCTCTCTCTCTCCTTTCTCCTCTGTTTCTCTCTCCTTGCCTCCCTCTGGGCCCACTAGAGGGCGGCAGCTGACAGCCCAGGCCCCAGCGGCCACCCTCTGAGAGCCTTTGCCAGTGCTCTGCTCTCTGCGGGGGCAGTAAGGTTACCTTCAGGCCCTTGGGCCTCCTCTCCCAAGAGCTGGGCCTGTTCTAATAGGGCTGTCATGTGGTGGGAAGTGCTGTGTTCAGTAGAGAAGGCAGAAATTGCTGCTTCTTTGCTCTGCTTTGCTGAAGCACAGAGACACAGTAGCCAACTGTACCAGCCTTAGACAGATGGGGATGTCGAGACCCCGCGGAGGGCCAGGATCTACTCTAGACTTCTGAATTGACGGTCACCTTCCCCTGCTCTCTCACGGGGGCTGAAAGGCCACAAGTCCTTAAGAAATTGGAGCTAGATCTTGTTCCCACTGTTTGCGTCCCATGGTGTTCTTGAAAGGACTTTGCCTGGAAATAACAGGCTCCGACGTTGTCCAGGGTGTCAGAAGCCCAGTGCGGGCCCCTGGGCTGTTCCATCCTACCTCCCCTGGAAGCCTCCCCCAGGCCTGGCTCCCTGGGTGTGTGAGGCCCCATTGATTCCTGAGAGGCTCCTGGTGACCACAGGTCAGAGGGACTGCAGTGTGCCTGGGCCTGCGTTCCCGAAGGCATGTCAGACCAAGAAAAACTAAGTTTTTCCAAGTGAGGGGAAGAAAAATGTAATGACCTGGTTGGGGAGGGGGAGCGCTTGGAGGGAACCCCTATAATAGGAAGTTGGGGGCCAGAGCACTTGCCTGGAGTCAGGCCTCAGCTGCAACCCCTCCCTTTCCCCTGCCCCCGAAATGCATCCATACCTAGGCCAGCTTCACAGCTGTGTCCACTTAGGGGGCAGCCTCTGAGCTCCTTTGGGCCCAGAGAGCAGCCCAAGTTTAGGGGGTTTGAGGAGCCGGGCCTGGGATTGCAGGGGCTCAGTAGCAAGTCATGGGCCCTGACCAGTGTCCTGCAGACCTCTAGATACTGGAAGTACTTTCCCTGAGCTCAGCCACACTGTTCTGTAGAAGTGGTCTATCCTATCTGCTTTGCTGAGCTGACACAGCTGGGTCTGTGGCCCCTATTCTTTTCAAAAGGAGACGGAAACCCAATAAGCTGTGAGGCCTGGATAGCACTAAGAAACACCACTAAGGAATGGCCCTGGCTGAAGCCTGGGAGGGCCCAGAGTGGAGCTTCAGGAGGCTGGTGTGGCTGGCCTGTGACCGCAGGGGTGAGCCAGTTCAAGCCCAGCCTGTCCCTCATCCACCGCTCCATGACCCCTGAAGGTTTCATTTCAGCGACAGCCTTGAAGACTGTGATGGACAGTTAGGTCCAGAGGTTTTGTGGTCATTTGGTTTCACCAAATTTTCCCGTTTTCAATTTTTTTCATTTGGTTTTCCCTTTTTCTTTAAATTTCCAAAAGAGAAGAAATATTCCTGTAGCTAGGCTAGCCTTCATCAGACTTGCTACCATTTTCCTCTGAGTTGCACAAATTGGGGACCCCTGTCCTGTTGAGATCCTGCTAGTTCATGGGGGATGAAGGTAGTATTTTTGGATCTTAAAGCAATGTCTTTGGTACCCTCTACTTTTTTGGATATCTTCTGGCTCTCATTTTTTTTTTTTTTTTTATTAATGTTATGATGGATTACAAGCTTGTGAAATTTCAGTTGTACATTTTTGTTAGTCATGTTGTGGGTACACCACTTCCCCCTCCGTACCCTCCCCCCACCCCCCCTTTTCCCTGGTAACCACCGATCAGATCTCCTTCTCAATATACTAATTTCCACCTATGAGTGGAGTCATATAGAGTTCGTCTTTCTCTGACTGACTTATTTCGCTTAACATAATGCCCTTGAGGTCCATCCACATTGTTGTGAATGGGCCAATTTCGTCTTTTTTTATGGCTGAGTAGTATTCCATTGTGTATATATACCACATCTTCTTTATCCAATCATCAGTTTCTGGGCATGTAGGCTGGTTCCACATCTTGGCTATTGTAAATAATGCTGCGATGAACATAGGGGTGCAACGGACTCTTGAGATATCTGATATCAGGTTCTTAGGATAGATACCCAGTAATGGGATGGCTGGGTCATAGGGTATTTCTATTTTTAACTTTTTGAGAAATCTCCATACTGTTTTCCATAGTGGCTGTACCAGTTTGCATTCCCACCAACAGTGTATGAGGGTTCCTCTTTCTCCACAACCTCTCCAACATTTGTCGTTCTTGGTTTTGGATGTTTTTGTTCTGGCTCTCATTTTAAGAGCCAAGCCTGATGGACTCACCACAGAGCTTCTCCCAGAAAGAAGGAAGGCTTGCATTTAGTCTATGGCAGCCGCAACAAGGCTCCCTGCCCTAGAGAAGGGGGATATGATGCAAGAAGGGTTCCACCCAGATTGGAGGTGGAAAGCTGACCTCTTTGGCCTAGTGGGATGTAGGAAGGATAACAGAGAGATAGAAACAAGAGGTCAGATAGGTGTGTTTGGACTTCCTCTTCCTGCCCCATATCTGGTGGGGGTGTTACAAAGATCTTTAGATTAAGGGGAAAATCAAAAGCAGAGCAGGTTTCTACTTTGCTCCCTGTTTAGAATTCTGGGCGGAGACTGGTGTGCAGGGTGACCTTGACAAATGTGGAAGGACCCTAGAAATGTCCACGTGGTATAGTTCTTTAGGGGTGGGACCTGAGCTTGTGCTCCCCGGGTCCTCATGCAGAATAGAAAAGGTCTAGATGTTCTTGGAGGCTCCATAGTAGGAGGTACTTGGTAGTTGCATGGGAAGTCAGTGGGCCACCATTGTGGGGAGGCAATGTGGTACGACCACAGTGGCTGGGGAATGGCCAGACTAAGCTTCAGGCCGGGTGGAAGATGTGGCTGAAATTCAGCAGGTTCTATGCTAGGGTTAATAGTATGTGAATCTGTGAGGGGAGAACCACTAGGATCTGCCTGAGGCAGAACAGGCTGGAAATTTGCCAGCCATCAACCCCAGTAATGGATGCTCACATGATACCAGTATCTTGGTGGACAAAAGGCATCGTTGCTGAGTCTAGACAACCCAGAGGTAGAACAACGTCCTTCATGCACCCTTCTAAGTCCTTTTGCCCCCATTGCTATGAAGTCACCTAAGACCTCACTTATGCACAGATGCCATTTTGAGGAGGAGTAGGGTTAGAGAGAGGAAATGTGAACAACTTGGTGTTTAGCTGAAGAGACTGAATTATTTAAAGAGACTGTTTTGTCTAGAAGAGATGGAAATACCATTACTAAGCAAGTGTAAGTTTTCCCAACCAAGGGGATGGAATTATCTGATATCAGTTAAAGAAGATAAAGAAGCTACATTTCCTTTGCACAGCTGAGTAATAACCTGCAAATTTGTGACATGCCACACATGATGGGCAGAAGGCTCTTGTCTAGAGGGGCATCTGTGTTTTCCACTGGGCTGCCTTCCTCTGTGTTTGTCCAGAGTGGGGGATGTAAAAAGGATTTTATAGAATATTGATCTCTCAGCATGTCAATTTATCTCCAGATAACTGACTCCGAAATCTTTGTTTTTCTGTAGATGGCTCTTTTCCAAGTATATATTTACCTTTGAATTCTGTTGATTGTATCATTTTACCACTTTTGTTAGGTTTTCAGGGAAGGAGATATGAGAATCTTGTATCTCCTCCTACTTCCATTGGAATTTTCTTAAGGTCTGTTTGTGATGAAAACCTTCCTTGGATCAAGTGAGTTGGGATGAACCCACTGACATGGCCTCCATGCATCACCCTGTTCCACTGAAACTGTCACAGCTTGTCAGGAGAACTGGGTTCCCAACAGATTCTGCCATGTTCCAGCAAGGTGCCTCTCAGATAGTCCCCCACTTCTCCAGCTCCAACTCTGTCCAACTCTACCCACTTAATGATCCTCATTCCTATTTCCCAGGGTCTTTGTGAGAATAAAATAGAGAACTGGATGGGAAAGTGCTTTGTAAATGCTGAGCACATGGGAGGGGATGTCATCATTACCACATTTACCCCATCCTGGTGGTCACCTCCACCTGGGGCCTTGTGTGTTGATGGTATGACAGGGAGGATAGGCAGGGCTGGGCCAAGTCAATGAGTAAGTGGATGAGAGACCTGGACAGAAGAGTCTTTTTGCCCAGGAATGATGGAGTGGAGTGGTCCCTTTCTTCAATGGACATGCTCCAGAAGAATCCATTGATCAAACTTTCAGTTTCCCGTGATGCTATATGGTCAACAGGTAAGGACATCCCCTACCAAGATGGTGCCATGGCTGGTTCAACTTGTCACACTGGCTGCACCACAGAGGCCTGGAGAGAAAGAAAGCTCGAGTTTGCTGTTGAAAATGGTCAAGGGAAAGCCATTAAAGACAATTCTTGATGTATTTTTAAGTGAAAACGAAAACAAAGGTTAAACAACAGTGCATGGAGGGAGGAATGGGAAATTAGTGTTTGATGGATGCAGAGTTCCAGTTTGGAAAGATGAAAAAGTTCTAGAGATGGATAGTGGTGATGGTTGCACAACAATCTGAATGCACTTAACGCCACTGAACTGTACACTTAAAAATGCTTAAAATGATAAATTTTATGTGAAGTATAATAACCACAATAAAAAATAGTATGTCTACTATAATCTGCTACTTATAAGTTAACAAAATGTATACACACAGAAAACCCTTCAAGAATACACACCCAAATGTGACAGTGTGCTGGGTGCTGGAATTGTAGGTGATCCTTCTTTCCTTCCTTTCCTTCCTCCTTCCCTCCCAATGAGTCCAGGCCAGCTTTCTCAGATGCTCTTATTTTGACATAATTTTTTTTCCTCACGGAGTTTCCTGGTAAGTGTGGAGGCATTTCCCTCCACAAATAGGCCCCCCTGGTCTTCCTTTTCTCTGATCAAGTGGAAGAGGTGAAATATCTTTAGCATCTTGCTAAGTTGGGGCTGGAATGAGTAGACAGGAGGCTGGGCAGGCAGAGGGGTGAGGACTGGTCTGGTGAGCCAGGTCAGCCTAGGGGATCAGTATAGCTGGAGTCAGGTACGAAAGAAAGAGGGGGTGGAGCTGCCCATCTGGAGCTGAGGGAAACAAGATTCAGCATCTCTGGCAGTCAGGGAACAAGAGAGGCTTGCGCATGTGTACAGGGACTCAGCAAGAGCCTTGCTTAAACTTCCCGTTGGGTGTGGGCACCTCCAAGCTCATGGATGGGCAGAGTAGGAGAGTGAACCATGCTGTATGGACCAGGGACAACACAGGTGAGCCTCTGCTGAGATCCCAGGGTCTGAGCAGTCATCAGAATGGCCAGCTGAGCCACTTCCAGTCTGTTCCAAGCAGCTTTCTTGGGGACTCAGCCCAGGGGCCCATTCTACTATCTCCTTACTCTGAGCTTCTCATGGACTCTTCTCCAGGCCTATGTAGAGCTGAAAGCTCTTTCCAAGCCACCTCCCACTGCACCCAGGGGACCTGCATGGCGAAATCCAGGCAGACCTCTTGGTCCTCAGACTGATCTCCAGATGCAGAGCTTAGTGGAGAGTTTGTTCATTCATACCTCCTCTTATTTATACTTTCACTCGTTTATTCACTGTATTTTCTGGGTACTTGGTGTACGTGATGCAGTGGAGGAAGCCAAGGCCAGCAGAGGGGGCTCTCTATAAGCCAGCAATTGCTGGGTCTGGCCTCAAGGGGCATTTCTCCACACCTCCTCTCCCAGCAGATGGCTGATGGACAGGAAGGCTGACACACAGAACAGTGCAAACATCCTGGGGTACTTCAGGGACAGTGGTGGAGGAGAACCTCAGGGAAAGACTGGACTTCCTGCTATCCTGGTGTTGGGGACACAGAGACACATTTCCTTTGCAGAACTCAGGCTTTGAGACCCCTCACTTGTACACGCTCCTTCCAAAGCCCTGCAGCTATTTTTTTTTAATTTTTAAAAATTGAGATAAAATTCACATACCATAAAATTCACCATTTTAAAGGTACAATTTAGTGTTTTTAGTACAGTCATGCACTGCATAACGACGTTTCAGTCAACGACGGACTACATATACAATGGTGGCCCCATAAGATTAGTACCATGTAGCCTAGGTGTGTAGGAAGCTATACTATCTAGGTTTGTGTAAGTACATGCTGTGATGTTTGCACAATGACGGAAGCGCCTAACGACACATTTCTCTGAATGTATCCCCACCATTAAGTGATGTATGACTATATATTCATAATATTGTATAACCATCAGTACTCTCTAATTCCAAAGTATTTTCATTGCCACAAAAAGAAGCCCCATACCCATTAAAGCAGTCTCTCCTCAGCCCCTGACAACCACTAATTCACTTTCTGTCTCTATGGATTTACCTTTTCTGGACAATTTATATAAATGCAGCCACACAATCTGTGGCCTTTTGTGTCTGGCTTCTTTGATTCAGCATAATACTTTCAAGGTTCATCCATGTAGTAGCATGTATCAGTACTTCATTCTTTTTATGGCTGAATAATATTCCATTGTATGGATATACCACATTTCATATATCCATTCATCAACTGGTGGACATTTGAGTTGTTTCTACCTTTTGGCTGTTAAGAACAATGCTTCTATGAAAATTTGTGTACAAGTTTTTGTGCAAACATATCTTTTTCATTCTGCTAGGTATACACCTGAGAATGGAATTGCTGGGTCATATGGTAACTTTAATGTTGAAATTTTTGAGGAATTGCAAACTGTTTTCCACAGTGGCTGCACCATTTTATATTCCTACATATGAGGAATGTATGAGGGTTCAGCAATGTATGAGGGTTTGAATTTCTCCACATCCTCACCAATGTTTTTTATTTGTTTTTCAATGATGGCCATCCTAGTGGGTGTGAAGAGGCATCTCATTGTGGTTTTGATTTGCATTTCTATAATGACTAATGATGTGGGACATCTTTTCATGTGTGAGGGCCATTTGAATATCTTCTTTGGAGACGTATATTCAAATTCTTTGCCTGTTTTTAAATTAGATTGTTTGTCTTTTTGTTGTTAGTTTATAAGAGCTCTTTATATATTCTGGATACTGGACACTTATCAGATATATGATTTGCAAATATTTTCTCTCATTCTCTGGATTGTCTTTTCACTTTCTTGTGTATGCAAGAAGGTTTTAAATTTTGATGAAGTCCAATTTATTTATTTTTTCTTTTGAAGTTTGTGCTTTTGGTGGTATATTTAAGAAACTGTTGTCTAATCCCAGGTCTATGTTTCCCTGTAGGAGTTTTATAGTAAAACCCTTTTACATAGTAAAATGCTCTTGTGTTTAGGTCCTTGATACATTTTGAGTTAATTTTTGTATATGGTATGAGATAGAGGTCTAAATTCACTCTTTTTCATGTAGATACCTGGTGCCCCAGCCCCATTTGTTGTTGTCTTTTAAGTTAGATAGGAAAAAAAAGAAAGTAACGACATACATTAGTATTGTCTTTTTTTTTTTTTTTTGAGGAAGATTAGCCCTGAGCTAACTACTGCCAGTCCTCCTCTTTTTTCTGAGGAAGATTGGCCCTGAGCTAACATCTGTGCCCATCTTCCTCTACTTTATACATGGGACACCTACCACAGCATGGCATGCTAAGCGGTGCCATGTCCACACCCAGGATCCGAACTGGCAAACCCTGGGCCACTGAAGCGGAATGTGTGCACTTAACCACTGCACCACTGGGCCAGCCCCTAGTATTGTCTTTTATATTTATCTATGTTGATAGCTTTACCAACATTCTTTGTTTCTTTGTGCGGTTTCGAGTTACTGTTTAGTGTCTTTTCATTTCAACCTGAAGGATTCCCTTTAGCAATTCTTGGAGGACAGGTCTCTAGTGATAAACTACCTCGGTTTTTCTTTATCTGGGGTTGTCTTAGTTTCTTTTTTATTTTGAAGGATAGTTTTGCTGGATAGAAAATTCTTGGCTGTTTTTTCCCCAGCACTTTGAATATGTCACCCCACTATCGCTGGCTTCCATGGTTTCCAATGGGACAGCAGCTGTCAGTCTTGTTGAGGAGTCCTTGTACACGATGAATTGCTTCTCTCCTGCTGCTTTCAAGACTCTCTCATTGTCTTTGACTTTTGACAGTTTGATTATGAGGTGTCTATGGATTTCTCTGAGGTTATTCTGTTTGGAATTGAGTTTCTTGGATATGTAAATTAATGTTTATTCATCAAATTTGAAAAGTTTTTGGCCATTATTTCTTCAAATGTTCTTTCTTCCCCTTCTTCTCTCTCCCCTCCATTTGGGGCTCCAAATTATGCATAGGTTGGTATACTTGATGGTATTCCACGAGTCTCTAGGGCTCTGTCCATTTTTCTTCATTTGTTTTCCTTTGTGCTCATCAGAGTGGATAATCTCAGTTGACTTATCTTTAAGTTTGATGACTCTTTCTTCTGCCTGGTCAGATCTGTTGTTGAGGCCCTCTAGTGAATTTTTAATGTCAGTTATTATACTTTTCAACTTCAGAATTTCTATTTGATTCCTTTTTATGATTTCTGTCTCTTTGTTGGTATTCTCTATTTGAGGAGGCATTGTTCTCATAGTTTCCTTAGTTCTTTAGACATAGTTTCCTTTAGCTCTTTGAACAAGTTTAAAATAGCTGTTAAGTAAGCCTGATATCTGAGCTTCTTCAGGGACAGTTTCCATTGATTGCTTCCCCTTTCCCCACTCCCAAACCTTCCCATGTATGGGCCATATTTTCTAGTTTTGTTGCATACCTCACCATTTTGTTTTTGAAAACTGGACATTTTAAATATTGTAATGCGGCAGCTCTGGAAATCAGATTCCTCCCTTTTCAGGGGCTTTTGTTGCTGCTTGTTTAGTGACTTTTCTGAACTAATTTTGTAAAGTTATATTCTTGGTTGTGTGTGACCCAGAAAGTCTCTGTTCTGTTAGCTTAGTAGTCAGCCAATGATTAGACAGAGATTTCCTTCAATGCACCATACCAAAAAATCTCCCGGCCTTTGCAGATGGGCCCTGTGTATGCGTTGGGGCACACCTTCAATGTTCAGCCAGGCGGCTTTCAATGCTGCCTTAGCCTTCACTTCCTGCTTGCACAGAGCCTGAAGGGAAGGTGAGCCAGAGGTGAGAGTCTAGAGGCTTCTCAGCTCTTTCCTGAGCACGCACACCACTCTGGGCATGCGTGTGGCCTTCTAGATTGCCAGGAATATTTCAAAGGACTTCAAAGCCCTTATTCCCCCAAACATCTCATTCCCCAGCCTTTCCTTCCAAGCATTTTGGTTAGTCTAGTGTTTGCCCTGACTGTTACTGCTTGCTGCCTGCTGCTTTAGTACTGGGTGAGTTCCAAGTTAGATGAGATAAAGGCAAATCTTTTGAGCTGGTCTCTTAGGGAGCCACCAGGCAGGTTAAAACAAATAACTTCAATTTTTTTGTGGATGAAGTCTGTTCTGCTCCCTCCAGTACAGATTCTGGTACCAGGAATGTGAGCTGTTTATTTTCAAGCTTATTGCTGAGCTGGGGAGTTGGGAATGGAAGCAGAGTAAGTTAAAATGCCACAAAACTCCATGTTCTTACCAGGATTCAGCTGTTTTTCTTGCTTAAACACTCTCCTGGTTATTGTAAGCTTTTGATTTGTTCTCAGAATTCTGAAAAAGTTGATCCTGACTGGTTTTTTTTTTTTTTTTGCCAGTTTTTTCATTGCTTTTGGAAAGGGGCAGATTTTGGAGTTCTTTACTCCACCATTTACGCTGATCTCACCACTGTGCCAATTTTGTATTAAAGAGGGCCCCCCACTTTTATATGTCAAGCTCCACAAAACCTGGATCTACCCCTAGTTGGGATTGTGAGAGGGGACTCAGGCAGCTTTGGGTATTAAGAAAATGTGACCTTATTACGTGGCTATACTTTTATTATCTCTGGGCACATGGACAAGCAAAGCTTCCAGGTTGAGATGACAGAACATTTCACAAAGTTGGGGGAATGGGACTTCCTCCATTTCCGCACTGATCCCAGCACCTCCTGGCCCTGTCAGGACGGGAAGCCTTAGAAACATTGGAAGCAGCACCCTTGGCACAAGGTTGTGAGCATCCCTTGGCATTTTCACAGGCATGAGGGGCCCTCACTGGAGTATCATGGATATGGGGCAGGGGTTGGTAAACGACAGCCTCTGATACAAATCTGACCAGCTGCCTGTTTTTTAATGGCCTGTTAGCTAAGAATGGTTTTTCTATTTTTAAAAGCTTGATAAAAAAGTAAAAGGAATATTTTGTGATGTGTGAAAATTCCATGGAATAATAATTTCATTGTACATAAATAAAGTTTTATTGGAACACAGCCACACTCATTCACTGACATATTGTCTACATTTGCCTTCTCACTGCAGCGGCAGAGTTGAGAAACTGTGATAAGGACTGTATACTCTGTGAAGCCTAAAGTATTTACTATTTGGCCCTTTGTAGAAAGAGTTGCTGACCCTTGAGATGAGGCTTTGACGGGCAGAACTGGAGCAAGACGGAGAACAGAGAGGATGCCATGCACAGGTGAGACGTTTCCTGAGAATTTCTTGAAATACTTGAGGAGACTTTCCAGGGGCCTGGAGATCACGCATGATCAATGGGGGCAAGAGCAGGAAATGTGAGTTTTTGGTGTTAACATAACTTCATTCACCTCCATATGATGATAGGGTGTAAGAGTTTTCAGTTTATTCTCATGAACACTTTTGTGGGAGAATGATCAGCCCTATTTTGCTGATGGGAAAGTGAGCTAATGAAGACCCAGCTGAAAGCCCAGTGATGTAAAACATAGTTCTCTGGGTCTTGGATGCCGAATTTCCTCCTGCTGCATCCATTCTGCTGAGCCTCAGAAGGGGTCAAATCAGCTACCTCTGTCATCTGTGGTGGCAGCACAGGGATGCCATCTGGGCTGAATTCTTCTTCAAAGGGTCCCTTCCTCACAGGCAGACCTGACCCTAGAGCTGAAGGCCACACTGTGTTAGATTCTGGAAGAGATGGGAGAGTTGCTAATTGAAGACCATAGAACCTTAGAGTCTCTGCTTCCCCCATCCAGAAATAACCCTGAAGTTGGCCCTTCCCCACTCTCATTTCCCCTTGTCCCTTCTTCTTTCCCATTCCTGGCTGGTCCCAGCTCCCTAGCCTGGTGTTTAGGGCGTTCCTCTTTAGACATATTGCTTAACACGATGAGTCATTAAAAACAGTCTTTATGTTCTCATGATGTTCTTCCAGTCACAGGTACCTCCACATCTATGTAGTAAAGAATTTAACCTTGCCGCAAGAGAGGTCTTGCCCTCATCCTCAGCTTCTGGGAGATAATCTCTAAGCCCTTGGAATGTCATGCATGATCACAGTGTCTTTGTTTGCCTGGGGGCCTTGGGCCAGCTAGATAGTAAGATGCGATTGTGGATGGGGGCTTTGGGTCATGAAATATCAGCTCACCTTCCTGGGGGCTGGAAACTGAGGTCAGTCACATGAGCAGTCAACCATGTCTATGTGATGGAACTCCAGTGAAGAGTGGACCCTAAGGCTCAGGTGAGCCTCCCTGGTTGGCAGTATGATGTGCATATTGTCACACACTGGGGCCAGGAGAATAATGCTGTCTTGACTCCACGGGGAGAGAAGACTGGGAAGCTCTGTGTTTGGAATCCTCTCAGATTCTGCCCTATGCCCTTTCTCCCTTTAGGGAAATTTTAATCTGTATCTTTTAGGTATGATAAGACATAACTTGAGTATAAAAGTTTTTGGTGAGTTCTGTGAGTTCTTCTAGCAAATTGTTGAACCTAAGGCTGGTTTTGGAACCCCCAAACTTGCTATTGGTGTCAGAGGTAAGGGTGGTCTTATGGACCGTTCTCAAACTCTGCAGTTGGCTAACTTTCACAACATCCGCCAGCAATAGTCCCTGCAGAAGGAGAAATCGGAGGGTCTTAGTTATTACTTAGCGACTGCCAGGAAGGCAGCTGACCTTTTGTCCTTGCAATTCTTCTATTTACTTTTTTTCTTATGTACTTCTCTGCCCTCTTCTCTCTCTTCTTACTGGGTAGGAGTCTTGGAGAACTTCCTTCTGAATCTTGGAGGGCCCCCTCTCCAGGAATTTTCTGAAGAAGATGGCTCTACATTTTCTGAGGACCTATGCCTAGTGGGCTTCTGTGCAGCAAGGGGAGCAGGCAGGCAGACACTCCAGGAACCAGTGACAGTGAAGCCCTTTGCATCTGTCAAGAGCTTTATGGATTACACATGTACATGAAATCCAGGTAGCCCATATGACTGGCTTGAGCTAGGTCAGCCTGTCCGGGAGACTGCAAGTATCTTTCTGCCCACTTCAGGTGCCAGTGTCTTTACCCCAAATGCCAGTAAGTTCCACTGGCTTTTCTCTAACAATACTAGTAAAGGTTCTGTGACCCAAGATTTTAAAAATATAAGGCAGGATCAATAAAAAAGTTATACACTATATCCTGAAATGAACATTATTCATAGGTCAACAAAATTGTGTTAAATTAAACATATAATGTTGTATATATATACATATATAATATTCAGATATATGTATATGTCAGAAACTAGGGAACAAATGAAACTCTTAGCCAGATAGTAACGGCTACCATGTAAGGAAAGCCAACTACATGTCTACAGCTACTGTTCTAGCTGCTTTGCACGGGCTGTGTTATTTAATCCTTAGAGCAACCCCATGTGGTAGATATTGTCATGAATTGACAGATGAGTAGGGTAAGGTTCAGTGACCTTGTTCAAGGTCACACAACTATGAGGGACAGGAGCTTGGATTCGAATGCAGGCAGTCCCTCTCCAGGCCGTGTGCTCTAACCACTTCCTCCCTTCCTGCCAGGGGAACAGGCCTGTCCTGGACTATTTGGATCTTCTTCTTTGATCATTTTGGTTCTTCTTTAGAGTAGGGCTCATGCAGTTTTAACTGGCCTCCTGATGAAACAGAGACTTTGTTGCCTGGCTGATAAAACCGTTGCAGAGATTTCTTAGGCTCCTGATGTGTGGTGGGTCAGCAATCATAGTGTTGGCACAGAACGCGCATCCAACTGTCATTCCACACACACTGCCGTGGAATTGGGCCACAGGGATTTCTGCTAAAACCCCTCTTTCCCTGACCTGTCCTGGGCTACGTTGGCAAAGAGCTCCTGCAAGCTGCCTGTGCTGGAGTCTGAGTCAGAAGGGGACTAGTAGATGAGTGAAGGCTTGGTCCCTTCTGAATGACATGTCCTGGCTCTCTGGCCCTGGCTTAGACTCCCTCAGGTGCTGTAATCATTAACTCCTGCAGGAAGCCCACAAGACAGATAGCTATCAGAGCATCTGCTTCTGCTCAGCTAGACACAGCGGCTATTGATGTTCTGAGATGGAGACAAGTCAGGAAAGAGATGGCGGTGAGGGGGTGGCAGGGCAGGAGCCAGGTGGTGGGGGGCTGAGGCTTAGGCAGGAGATTGGCTTGTGGAGTGCTGTGTCCCTGAGTGCTGGCTGTATGATCGGCTCTGGTGTTTTCATGTCACCACAGGGGGTCTTGTTCTACATGGGCAGCCCTGGGGCCAGTCTTGTGATTGAGGCAGTGTGTGGCCTCCTGGCCATGCTGGGTGCCCTGTGCTACGCTGAGCTGGGTGCCCTGGTTCCCAAGTCCGGTGGGGAGTATGCTTACATCCTTCGAACCTTTGGCTTCCGGCCAGCCTTCCTGGTCATCTACACGTTTGTGCTGGTGGGCAGACCAGCCGCCATCATTGCTGTCTCTCTGAGCTTTGCTGAATATGCAGTGGCTCCATTTTACCTGGGCTGCTCCTCACTGCCCCAGGTTCTGCTCAAGGGTGTGGCTGCCACCTGCATTCTGGTGCTGATGCTGGTCAAGTGCTGGAGCTCATGGCTGGCCACCAGGCTGATGAACTTGTGCACAGTTGCCAAAGTGTTCTCCTTGCTGCTCATTGTGGGGGGCAGCACTGTGGTGTTGGGCCAAGGCTGTGGCCCACGGAA
Organism: Equus quagga; assembly: GCF_021613505.1. Taxonomy (NCBI): domain Eukaryota; kingdom Metazoa; phylum Chordata; class Mammalia; order Perissodactyla; family Equidae; genus Equus; species Equus quagga. The sequence goes on along the minus strand of NC_060271.1, from coordinate 122,840,565 downwards.
GCCCTTCTGTCCGCCTTCCACAACACGACAAAGCAGGCCAGGCACATAGGCATGGCCTTCTACCAGGGCCTGTGGTCCTTCGATGGCTGGAATAGTCTCAACTACGTGATGGAGGAGCTCAAGAATCCAAATGTGAGTCCATGATGCTTCTTCTGGGAGTGAAATCTCCACACGTCAGCAGCTCCAATTATTGTGATCCGAGCTAAGACCATGAGAAGTCAGCTGGAAACAGGTCTCCTTTCTTGCACTCCTGGGATGAATGCCAGCCCACTGTCTACCCTGATTAGTTTATGGAATTCTATAAATAAAACTTCTCAAGCAAACACAGAACTCTACAGGATCACACCCAGGGTCTCATTTGCTGTCCCGAGAGGCAGGTATTAACATCCCATTTTTCACATGAGAAAGCTGAGGTTTAGAGACGAGAAGTGATTTTGAGGTTATGCTGCTAGTAAGAGGCTGAAAGATGACTCATCTTATCTCCTGACTCAGACTCAGAGATATCTCCTGGACTGTTCTCTCTGGAAGATGGGAGAAGATACTAATTCATACCTGCGAAAGCATGGGAGCCACAGGACATAACAGTATAGTTTGGGACAAGAGGGTGGACCAGTCCTGCCTGGCTCGCCCACCTGTGAGCCTGGGGCTGGCTAGTCATTGCCCTGGTGGGGGAGGGGTCTGCAGGGCCCCTTAGGACTCAGTTGGAATATTTGGACTCTTCAGTTACTGTGCATATTAACTCTTTGCTATAAATATAATTGCCTAGGACATTATTTTTTTTCTTTTTCCCCTGCAGAAGTTTTAAGTTCTTGTAGAATGAGGACTGCCAGGCTTTTCCTCTATGTCCTCCGGGCTGGGTTAAGGGCCATTACAGCTCTCAGCAAAGGCTGCCTGGAGGGGAGTTTGGGAGAAATTGGCAGGTGAAGAGGAGCTCGGAAGACTAAAGTCCAAGAGCAGAGAGTGAGACAGCAGAGAGCCGGGAGTCCTGGGACCTAGTTTTTATTCTTGCACATAGTTCCTTGTGCCTCAGTTCTTTGCCTCTAAGACATAAGTTGCCCTGCCTGCCTCTCGGGGCTGTGGGGTATGAAGAGGTGTAGTCACGTGTGGGGATGGCTAGGGGTCTGCATACCATCAACAGCTGTACGGTTGTAATTTCCAGTGATGGTCAGTGCGTGCTCAGGTTGGCTCTGGGGTGGGATGGGGCACTGGCTCATTCCATTCACAAGGGCTAGACCCCTTTCTCTCTGAATCCCCTGTGTGCAGGCCCTTCCTTTCTCTTCTGCTTTGCTGATCCCCACACTTTGCAGGGAGGCAGAGCCCCATTTTATAGATCTCCAACTTCCAGTTGAGGAGACTGAGGGTCAGAGTAGAACCCCTGGGTAATGACCGTCAGTCTGGGCCTGAGTCCTGGGGACCCAGAAACTAGGTCGATATGGAGATCTTTAACTTTCTAGCCTCTTCTGCATGCCTCTGCTCTCATGGTTGCCCCTGCTGGGAATACTTCCCCTTCCATCTGCTTGAATCTCCTCCATTCTTCAGGGAAAGCCCAGCGTAAGGCCTGCTCATTCCAAAGCTTTGGTGATGACTCCTCTCCCCTTTGTAAGGCCCTCTGTACCTCCACTGCTCTGACTGGTTAGTGCCCCTCATGGTTAGTGCCCCTCACGGTCTGTCAGTACATCTGCCTGTATGTGTGTCCATGCCGTGAGGCTCTGAGCTCACAGAGGAGAGGCACATGGCCTGAGTGCCCCCCACGGCCTGGCACATGCCCTGTGGCCAGGACGAGCTCAACACGGCACTGTTGAGCTTGTTCTGGGGGCCTGAGAAGGCCCTCACCGGCTAACAGGTGGCCTCTTCTCCCCGACTCTGCAGCAGAACCTGGTGTGGGCACTGATGATCGCCATTCCCCTGGCACTGGCCTGTACATCTTGGTCAACATCAGTTACCTGCTAATGTTGTCACCCACTGACATCCTTTCCTCTAATGCTGTGGCCGGGAGCTGGTGGTGAGTGGGTCACATGCTGTGTTCCTTGCCCACTGAGCAGGCATTCCAGGATGAGGAAGCATAGAGCCCCATACATATTTCAACTTGCTTCCAACGCTTCCTGCTCCATTTCCGAGTGGGGCCTTGTGGCGGGCTTCCAGGTTGCTGCAGGGGTTTCTTTCCTTGATCCCTCTGTTGTTCTAGGAACCAGGTTCTAGGGGCCTGGGCCTGGCTGATGCCCTTGGCAGTTGTGCTGTCGACATTCGGGCTGTCAATGGGATATTCTTCAGTGGAAGCCGTGTGTGCTATGTGGCTGCTAGAGAGGGCCACGTGGTGAGAGATGGTTCTGGGCTGGGCAAGGTGGTGGGGGCTACAGGAGGGGCTCTGACAGCTGAGTTTTCTCCTGCCAGAAGCATAGCATTTAGGCCGAACCAGGACTTCCCCTATCAGACACAGCCCTCCCTTCTTCTGAGGAGGGGCCTCAAGCATTCCCTGCATCTCCGTTTAAACTCCAGTCCCTTTACTTCCAGGTTTTGGGAGATCACTGTGCTGGATCACACTGCGGAGGTTGTAGGTGATGGGGACGTTTGTGCACACCAGTGGCGTGGGCAGTGGGGAGGAGCGACAGGAGCAGAGCCAGTGTGCACCCTCTGGGCCACTCTCCCAGGGGACTCTCTGCCACTGTTAGCTTTTGCTGCACTAATGCTGAATGATAGACAACCCCAAATCTCAGTGGCTTACAGTAGCAAACACTGCATTGTTGTTCATGAGTTGATGGGTCAGCTGTGGCTCTGCTTCAGACCGGGACTTGTGGTCGGATCTTCTCATTCTACCTGTGAGTCCGTTCTTATCTCAGGGATCCAGGCCAAAGCAGCAATGGCTCCCGGGGCATGTTTTCACCATAGCAGGTGGCAGGGATTCAAGAGACCCAACCAAACCACATAAGCATATTTAGAGCCTCTGCTGGTCACTCCCATTCGCATTTCATTGGCCAAGCCCAATGCCAATGGAAGGGAAACTGTATTTCTCCCACAGAGGTGGGGAGAGGGAGACTAAATATTTGCTGAACAATAATTCAGTCTGCCACAATAACCTGATATCCCTGTCCGTGCTCCATCCATGCCTGTCCTGCCCTCTCCCCCATCCTCCTCTGTCTTTCCCCCTCCTGGTCCCACTTTCTACCTCGGGAGTGAGCAATGCAAAATTGAAAGACCTGGCCAGGCACCTGCTACAGCTCTCTACACTCCAGCCCCACATCCTAAGCTATTTGGGTCTTGGCTGGCCTGGAGAGACAGGTCCCCAACCTGCCTCCTGGGCCTGGTCACCCCAGGTGAGCCACAGAGACCTACATCTGGAAGCCGTGGAGACTGGGGTGTATTAGGTGGGCCACGTTGGTATCCAGAGCGAATTGGGCGGAGGAAGAGGGCTGAGAGCTTCGAGGGGCAGAGACACACTGCAGCTCCCCTGGGGGCTGTCTGACGCTTGGCTTTGCTTCCCAGCCCCAGCTTCTGTCCATGGTTCACGTGCATCGCCTCACACCAGCGCCAGCCATGATGTTCACCACGGCAGTGGCTTTGGTCCTGATCATCCTGGGAAACTTCAGCACCACCGTGAACTGCTTGAGGCAAGTGAGACTGTCCTCGCAGGCTGGGTATCTGAAGGCCCCTATGTGTACACACTTTATATATATGTGTATATAATATATGTAAATACGTGCATGCACACTTTTGGAAGCCCAGGCTCAGGGCCCTTGCACATGCACATGCATATGCATTTCAGCCATTCTTTCCCGGTTATGTTTCTAAAATTAAATGCAGCTCTCTCCTGTCTTGCCCTGTTCCCAAAAATTCAATGAGACAGATGTTTCACCAAAAGACAGACAAGTTAAAGTCTTATGTTGTCTTTGTCATTTTTTCTTTTCTCCTGTTTATTCTTTAAGATTATATCTTTAAGATGATGTTAAAGGATATTCACGCTTTACTCACACTACTTGTAGTCCTTGGCTGTGGTGTAATTTTTCATTGTAGTCTGGTCTGCGTTCTGGACTCTGACCTAACGTATCTCTGCTGAGCTCAGGGCAAACACACAACCGAGCTGTGTTGGCACAATTAGTGATTGCGTCGAAGTGGGGAGATGTTCTGAGCCCCTTTATTACCTTCCCTGGGGCAGAAACGATGGGCTGTTGTGCTATCTGGTTGTAATTTTGTAATGTTTGACGCAGGTTCAATGGGCAGATCCTTAAACCAACAGGCCGGGTGCAGAGGGAGTGCTCAGAGTAATTTTTCAAGCATTACATGTTCTCTTCCTTTGGGTCATAAGTGTCATTAATCTCCTGGAACAGCATAGACAGTTAGCTCAACATGACTTCTTCAGAACGTTAAGTATTAGACATGATTTTTCTTTGTATCTTTTTCCCGTAAGAAACTGAGAAAGAACGAAATCATTATATGGTAAGAATGAAATCAAATCCGTGGTGTGCGAAGGGGTCTTTAGGCTGAGATTGGGGAATGTGACTGAGGGTGTCCCTTCTAACTAGGACCTAGTGTCTCCTTGTCTTGATTGCCTCAAGAGATGGCCTGGTTTGGACCCTGCCTCCAAGGTGGGATAGGGCTTTCATCAGACCTACATCAGCTGCTCAACTACACATACTGGGGAAGGCAGAGGCCAGGGGTTTGTCTGGCTGCTCGGCGGCCCACTCTGTCACCCATCCTTAGGTGGGGGGATCTGCTGTGATTGTGCTGGTCCCTGAGGAGAGCACAGGCTTCCTTGAGATTCCACTGGACTCTCTTTTTTGAGAAACACAGATACTTCCTCCTCGTTTTGAAAATCGCCCTCCTCTGTCCGTCCAGGGGCAGTCAGAAAAGGCCTGATCTGGAGACAGGTGGGTGACCGGGCTTGTGCGCGTGCCACTTTGTGCCTGAAGTAGCGGGAATGTCTAATGAAAGGAGGCAGGAACGGGCCAATGTTGACCCTCCAGTGCATCCTTGTCCTCAGTGCCCCAGCCTTGCCTTTGTTCCTTAGTCTGTATGCATAAGAGGAGCTGGGGGTGGCTGAAAGGCCCCGGATGAGCTTGCACCTCTGCCCTAGGTTTGCACCCAGCAGGCCAGCTTCTCTTACAGGCCCCACCTGTGTCAGGGCCTGGCAGTGAGGAGGTCCTGTTTGCCTCCCAGCTTCCTTATCTGGCTCACCAATGGAATTACCATTAGCTGTCTCCTGTATTTGTGGATCAAGAGGAATCTTCCCCGAACTTACAAGGTAAACTTTGGGATAGACATTGGGCTTTTTCAACCCCTGGCTGTTGCATGAGGCAGATCACTGGACCACAGCCTCATCCATGGGCCAGAGAAAGAATGTAAGGGGTGGCCACTGTCATATTTGGTAGAGAATTTCTGTATTTCCTGGGGGGGTGAAGGACATTTGAATCACAAGGCATCAACTCTGCTTACTGGGGACTCATTTCTCTTCTGGAGGACCCTGGGGAGAACAACAGGAGACAAATGCAGAGAGGATGCATGCACACAGTTGGATTCATGTAGCACAGAGAGGATCAGGCTGGTCCCAAAGCCTCTGCTCTAAGCAGGGCTCCCTGCAGCCCAGCAGATGGCTCCCCTGGCCAGGCAAGGTATCATGGCAGGGCTTGGAAGAGAGGACCTGGTGGCAGGTGCAAGCAACAGGAAGGCAGGCAGCAGGGACAGAGCCCAGGGGCTATATGCTAACTTCCATGCCCCTCTTCCTCATCCAGGTGTCTATACCCATTGCAGGTCCCCACCGTCATCTCTGCCATCATGCTCTTTGCTTCTCTCTACCTGGTGCTGGCACCCATCATTGACCATCCCCAGATAGAGTTCCTGTACATCTTCCTGTTCCTGCTCAGTGGCTTCCTGGTCTATTTCCTGTTTGTCTACTTCCGGTGCCAGCCCAAGTATTTGCAGATGACCACCCTCCATCTCCAGCTGCTCCTGGAAGTTGTTCTGGCCACTGAAAATGCTGACTGAAGGGCTGAACAGGTCTGTACTACCCTCTTTGCTGCAGACACCTCTATCCCCACACAAGTGGCCTTGTTAGCTTCTCTGTAGGTTGACTATGCATAATTCTAATAAGCTCCTAAAGTACTACAACACAGCTGTCATGGAGCTTTGGATTCTCCACCCACAACCACGTCCCCTCCCTTCTCTCAGAACTGCTCCTTCAATACAGCTGGATCTTACAGCCACGCTGGTGTTACGTGACTGCCCCTCTGGCTCATAGCTATTTAATAGTGATTTGTAACCCAGCTGGGCACCATGAATCCATTCCCTTCTGGGATTTTGGAATTAGAATTCTGATGGTTGCATGATCTGAGGAATTGTAAATCTTGGGATCTATGTGGGGCCATCTTCCATCATGCGTGCTGAGAAGTAGAGAAAGCCACTGTGGAGCGAAGAGTCAAGAAGATACACAGTGAGATGAAGCTGAGAAATTGTGTGGTCCCCAAGAGTTAGGGGGAAAACCTGAGAGGGCAGCAGCCTTGACCCTTGGCTGTTTTGCAGTTCTGGTCTCTGTCCTCCTGTGGTCCGACTGCCTTCTGCCTGTCATTCCTGCTTCCTGTCTGGGACAACCTGATAAATTATAATAAATTTTCAATTTTGGCTCAAGTGAAGGTTCTTATTTCTTGAGTGGGTTCTTATTTCTTGCCACTAGAAACGCTTTGGCTCTGACAAGCCATCTTGTTTGGGAAGACACAGTACTTTAGTTACTGTTTACAGCTGCCAACTCACTTGAACAGAGAAAGAAGCAAGAGACATATCCCTGGGAAGGAGGGGTTTATTGGCTTTGGGTAAAAGGGAGGACAGTCAGATTTCTAGAGGAAAGCACGAAAAGGCTAAGGTTTTATAGGACTAAATAGAGATGAGGGGGCAGAGAGACACGGCTGCCCAGGTGAGAAGGTGGGACGGCAGGGAATGACGGCAGTGTCTAGAAGGGCTGGGACACAGCTCCTGCGCACGCGGGGGAGGCGACTCAAGAAGAGGAGGGCAGAGACTTCTGGTCAGCATCTCTGCTCCTGAAACTGAACCCAGACAGGTCTACACAGGGCTTTGCTTTCGTCAGTGAGATTATCGATGTGGAAAAGGCAGCAATAAATGCGGGAACATCCCGTGACCTTCCTTCTTGTTAGGTTTTTTTCTCACATCAACCAAGTCTCCATTTCTCCCCCACCAACTGGAGTCCAACAATTCAATGCAGCTCTGACACTAACTACCTGGAGTTAGACCAGACCTCACAGGTTAAAGGGCTCAGCCCCAGGAGACTGCCCTCACTTCAGATGCCAGTCACAAGTATGGGGTCCCCAGGTCACTCGCACTTCTGTCCAACTTGGTTACAACCCCTTCCCTTCAGGTTCAGTCATTTGATAGAATGACTGACAGGATTCAGGAAAATACTTGACTTACTATTGCTGGTTTATTTTAAAGAATACAAATCAGAAACAGCCAAATGGAAGAGATGCATAGGGCAGGGCTTGGGGAAGGAATGCAGAGGTTCCACGCCCTCTCTGGGTCCGTTACCCTCCCAGCACCTTGATGTGTTCACCAACCTGGAAGCTCTTTGAACCTTGTCTTTTGGGGGTTTTTATGGAGGTCCCGTTGTGTAGGCACGATTGGTTAAATCATTGGCTATTGGTGATTGAATTCAATCTCTAGCCCCTCACCCCTCCCCGGAGGTCAGGAGTAGGGGTAAGGCTGAAAGTTCTAACCCTCTAATCATGTCTTGGACACTCTTGCCAACCAGACCCCCATCCTGAAGCTAGACCCCCATCCTGAAGCTATCTAGGGGCCTCTAGCCACTAGTCATCTCATGAGAATACAAATGACACTCATCACTCCAGAGATTCCAAGGGTTTTGGGAGCTGTGCTCCAGGAACTGTGACAAAGACAGAATATATATTTTTGTTACATCACACTTCTGAACTGTGAACTCTTTATCAGCCTTATTCCTGAGAACACTGCTGCCAGTGAAATTCTAGGAAAATCCTCACATCCCTTCCCCCAGCAGCATAGACAACCTTAGAGAAAAGGAAATAGCAAGAGAGGCTGGTTCCATCTGGCTCCTTGTCAAAGGAGGCCTGGATCAGGCGGAAAGTCCACCAGGAAAATCTTCTGGACACCTTGAGTGAGAACAAACCCTTTCCTCCTTTGGGTCCCACCAAATTGCCTGTGTCTCTCTCAGCCTGGCTGGGCCCTGCACGCTGGTGTTTGGTATGTGTCATACTCCCCTCTGGGCTGCAGGTCTGCTGAGGATAGGGGTTAGTTCTTAGACATGTGTGTACATCCCTCAGTTCCCATCCTGGTCCCTGGCTCCTTGCTCATCAATAATGCTTGATGGATCAAAATGATACCATATTTGTTGAATGATGAGGGAATGCATCACATTTATATTTTTTATGATTTGTGCCCATGCCTGTCTTCACTGTGGTCCCTGCTCTGCCCTGGGCTCTGAGGCCCTGTCCTGAGAAGGTTCTCTAAGGAGGAGGGACGTCTTCCAAGTCTTGAGCAGTCCCGGTCCAGCTGGCAGTGGATGCATGCCGGAGGTGGAAAGCAGAGGGACGGGCTGAACCAGTGCTGGCATGGCCGAACAGCTCAGTTAGGCAGTGTTTCATTTCGGGACTCAGTCTTTCCATTCTTCCCACTACCACCCGCCTTTTGGCTCCCAGTCTTGTTGTGATGGTAGAAAGGGTCCCTAAGGCCAGGCTCTGGGAGGGCAGCTTCCTCCCCCTTGCAGTTTCCTGGCACACCATCCCTGGACTCTTGTCCTGCCCAGGACCCCTTTCTGGACCTCAGGATGGTAGTGAGGAGTGATCCTGGATGGAAATCTGCTGCTTCTTAAGAAATTAGTACATTGAACTTGCTTGCTCTGAGTCGTGATCATGGTCTTCATTGTTACTCTTCTTCTTTTTTTTTTTTTTAGATTTTATTTTCTCCCTTTTTCTCCCCAAAGCCCCCTGGTACATAGTTGTATATTCTTCGTTGGGGTTCTTCTAGTTGTGGTATGTGGGATGCTGCCTCAGCGTGGTTTGATGAGCAGTGCCATGTCTGCGCCCAGGATTCGAACCAACAAAACGTGGGCCGCCTGCAGCGGAGCGCGCGAACTTAACCGCTCGGCCACGGGGCCAGCCCCTTTTGTTACTTTCTTTTGTAAGTTCAGAGATAACATAGTGTCATGGTGCTGGCCTTTGGACTGGAAAAAAATTAATCTTGGCGACAAGGGTCAGAGTCTTCACTGTTCCCTCTAGAGAGGCGATAAGTACAAGCAAATATCTGGGGCAGGTGTTGGCCAGGTTCCTGGGGAGTAGAGCAGTGTTCTCTCACCCGAGGTCAGCCCCATCAGCATCTGGTGTCTCTGTTTGGGGCAAAGCCTGGTTACTCCGAGTCAGAAGCACTCAACTCTTTGGATTTCCTTTTGGCCACTTACGCTGTCTTCTGCTGAGTAGTTAGAGTGGGGGACCTGCGTCTCGTAGACAAATCCACACGAATGTCATGGTTAAAATTTCAAACATTACAAAGGATATGAAGTCAAAATCACAATTTCTTACTCCAAACTCCCAATTTTCAGAGCAGTCAGATTCCTTGCTTCCTTCCGGAAAGTTCTATGCACATACAAGTAAAGTGTGATAGAGTCCACTATTGCTCTGCTCCTAGGGGAAATCATAACCTGTTCTCTTCCACCTGTTGAGGGGAAGCAGTTCTTTTATCAGACCTCCATCCCCAGACCAGGGGGCCAAGTCCTCTACAGTGGCTGTCATTCATGCTGTTCACTATTTCTACTTCTCCCTGAGCAGATGGTAACATTGCATTTCCCTGCCCCCTTGGAGTTGGATGCGATCATATGACTTGTTGTAGTCAGGAAAATGTGAGTTGAAATGATGTATGTTATTCTAGGTTGCAGCTTCAAGAGCCAGTGCATAATTTCCTACACTCTCTCTCTGCTTTGGTGATTGACAGTGTTCTGGCGGCTGCTCTATCACCCTGGGTCCTTGTGTAAGAATGACACGGAGGAGAGCTAGCCCCCAGCCAACCTTATATGGGCATGTAGTATGAGCAAAATTAACCTTTGTTGTTTTAAACCACCGAGATTTGGGGGATGTTTGTTACTGCAGCATAATGTAGCCCAAACTGACTGTTCATCCCTCCTCTGTTCAGGAGTCTTACAGTGCCTAGTACTGTCGACCAATAGAGATGGGCCTCCGTTGGAGAGGTGGTGAGGAAGGCACACCGAATGTGAACTCATCGTTTCTCCTCCTCCTTCACACTTCAGTGGTTCCTCATCCATCTTCCCTGTCCTCCCAGTGCTCCCTCTGCCTTCTTCTTTCCTTCCACAGTCACAGTCTCATCTCACCTCTGGGAGAGGAAAAACTGGTTCTGCAAATACGCATGAATGAAACTGTGTCTAGTGAGGGCTTTTGAATCTTTGTTCCTGAGTAGGTGTGGGCTGAAGAGAGAAAAACTGTCCTGCTCAGCCCTTGGGGGACCGGTGAGAGAGACGGAGGGAGGCAAACACAGAAAAAAGCCAGCGGATTATTACTTTGAGATATAATCCTGACACACACAGATAAACGCATTCTTACAATATCCCTTTTAAAATAGAAATGGGCTTTACTCTAGATTTTCCTCAAAGTTTCTTAACAATTGATCTGGAAGAGCTTTTGTGTGTGATGGCTTTAGTACCAGAACACACCTCCCTTTTTAATAGCTGCTTACTATTATTGGCCTATTGCTCATGGGTATTTGGTTGTTTCCATTTATTATATTGTAAGCAAAGCTAGAGGGCCCATCTTGGTGTTTAGGAAAGTGATGCTCCCATAACAGTCACTCTCTTCCTTCCTGAATCATCACTGTTTACTCTGTGTTATGATCATCCTCCGGAATTAGTGTTTTTCATTATTTTTTCTTACAAATTAAACACGTTTCAGATGTAGTAAGATGCATCTAAGCCGTAAGGTTGTCGCGACCTGACTGTGAGCTTCGTTAACTGCTGCTTTGTCTATAGAACATAGATGCTCTTAAATTATTGTTGATTTTTTTCATTCGTATGAACTCTGGATGGAAACTTTTTGTAAATTGAAGAATCTTAGAACTTTCTTTAAAATATCTCTTATACTGACCCCAGAATCTATCATCTAATCAGGGCTCTTGGGAATAAGTGTAAAGCATTTGGGAGCCACGAAAATAGCTTAAAAAATTGAAGATAAATAGCATTTTGCAAGACATCTCTGAATATATTTCCTCAGGAAACATCTTTTTTGGGAATAAAGTTTAGATTTGTGCAAGCTATGCTTTTCACTTGAGAACCAAAAATGCTACACAATTTTTTTTGCTTTGAATTCTTTTAAACTTTTTATTGAAATTATGATGGTTTACATCCTTGTGAAATTTCAGTTGTACTTTATTGTTTGTCAGTTATGTTGTAGGTGCACCCCTTCACCCTTTCTGCTCACCCCCCACCCCCTCTTTCCCCTGGTAACCACTAATCTGTCCTCTTTGTCTACATGTTTAACTTTCACATATGAGTGGAGTCATACAGAGATTGTCATTCTCTATCTGGCTTATTTCACTTAACATAATTCCCTCAAGGTCCATCCATGTTGTTGTGAATGGGACGATTTTATCCTTTTTTATGACTGAGTAGTATTCACTACACAATTTTTAACTATGGAAAATTATGTGATATTGTATATACACTTTTTTTTTTTTTTTTTGTTAAAGATTTTATTTTTTCCTTTTTCTCCCCAAAGCCCCCCGGTACATAGTTGTGTATTCTTCGTTGTGGGTTCCTCTAGTTGTGGCATGTGGGACGCTGCCTCAGCGTGGTCTGACGAGCAGTGCCATGTCCGCGCCCAGGATTCAAACCGACGAAACACTGGGCCGCCTGCAGCGGAGCGCGCAAACTTAACCACTCAGCCACGGGGCCAGCCCCTGTATATACACTTTTTAAAAGGTCAGACTTTTGCCTTGGTCCAAAGGTCTGTTCAGGCCCTTCAGAAAAAAGGCCAGATACAAGGCTATCTTTAAAAAAATAACATGAAAGTAAAACAGAAAAGATGAATTTCTCTATGTAAATGTCAACGGCATCTGTAGGGCTAGTTTCCCATCAGAGGCGATCAGGTCAGTCTGTCACCACCGCCAGGAGATCTGGTCAGAGGTGAAAAAGCAGAGAAAATCTTAGACGGTGAGACAAGATCCAGGTGGGAAAGTAGCCACTTGGCAGAGAAGGGCAGCTGGCCTCCTCCTCACTTCTCATGGGTGTGGGTCTGTCCTGGGTCCTCCCACAGGCCTTGAGGACTGTGTGAGGGACACACGAGGCTGGACAACCCTAAGTTACTGCCTCTGTATGCTGACCCTGCGCCAGGAGCCCCATCTTTGCCTGAGATTCACAGATCCTGGCGCCGCTCACCACTGTTAGTCATCACAACCCAGAGAGCGGCCTCTTGAGAGTGAGCCTCACACAGGGAGAGATTCCACCCTGTCTCCAGGAGCAACCAGGCCGTTCTAGAGTCGTGTCACCCGCTTCCCCCTTCCACACAGGAACCTCCCCCTGGCTGGCCTGCTCCGGGAACGTGGTAGAGCCCAACTGGGCGGCCCAGGGAGTGTGTGTGGGGTCGAGTGAGGGAATGGCAGCAAGGGCATTTGGCTCAGATGATGGGGGGCCCTGAGGGAGGCATGTGGGCTGCATTCCAAAGGCAAGAGAGTTGCCTGCAGCTTTGGAGAGGAGGGTGGGGCTTTGGAAGGTGGATCTGGCTCCTTGTGCTGTGAGGATGAGGGTGAGAGTGGCTGCCTAGGGGCCCTGGGTGGCAGCAGCAGATGGGAGGGGCATGGGTGGATCTGAGCCACAAGCAAGGGAGGACTGCCTGGTGGTCTTGATTGTGGGTCAGGAGAAGGAGATAGCAATGACTCTCAGGGTTTGAGCCCTGGGGACCAGGTGAACGTGCTATGGTTCCTGGAAATGGGGAGGAGAAGGGGGGCAGGTTTGGAGGACAGTGACGTATTTTATTTCGTGCAGTTTGAAATGCTGCCGGACTTCTCTGGGGAGACAATCGAGTTTGCATATCCAGAGCTGAAAAACCAAGTCAAGGCCGGAAACACATATTTAGGAGTAAAGGTGGAAATTGAAGCCATGGAAGTGAATAGCAGTGTTGAAGATAGAAGTGTTTGATGCCACAAATAAGCTCTTTAAGGGAATGACCAACCTCATAGACGTCTACTATCCCCCACCTGCCACCACACGCCCACGTGCACACTTCCCACATATGGTCACCACACTCACACCCTCTGCTGGAGAATCGTGTGTCAGCACACAGAGGTGCTCTTAAAGAATTTTCCTTTGAATACAGGCGTGGGAGCTTGGTCCTCCAAGGATAACCAGCTCCTGTGTTGTCTGGGGGTGCAGTCACCGCCTCCTGTCCTTAGAGACGTCCCCTCCCCTAAACCACCACACTCAGAGTCCTGGCCCCGGGTCTGGCCTCAAATAAACCACCAATGCCTGGGAAGCAGAGGAGGTATTGGGTGCTTTGGGTGCCTGCCTTGCACCATAGCTCCCCTGGGTCCAGCCCTGCGTGCTGGGCCCCACCTCCCAGGGCCTGGGGTCTTGTTTCTGCACTGCCCTGGGGCTGGCTCCTGCCCCCACCTGCCTCTTTCTGGTACCGAGTGCTGGGCATGAGGGCCACCCACATAGCTGACCTTGCCTGCTGTCCCCTGGGAACCTTTCTGATGCTCCCTGCACAGCCTCTTGACTCTTGCTCTCTGTTAATTGCTCCCCTGCGGCTGCCAGCTGCTGCGGCTGCACAGAGCTGGAGGCTGCACTTGGTGCTTCTGGCTGACGGGCTGTGGCTGGGGAGAAGCTGGCAGGACAGCGAGCAACCAGGAAGCAGCAAGTCCCTTCTCTCCTCCTGCCTCCAGCCTGCTTCTGGTGCCCCCTATGGGCAGGATCTGCCAGGAACCAGCTGACGAGGGAATGGAATTTGCAGAGCCCCAGCCTCAGAGGCATAAAGCGGAGGAGAGAGGACCAGCTGAGCCAAAGCTCGAGCCCTAACTAGCACAGTGCCCCGCCCACCTTTCCTTGCTTGGCAAACTCTTGCCCACTCTCTGGGTCTCAGCTCAGGTGTGGTTTCCTCCAGGATCTTCCTCTGGACCAGGGCCCTCTGCGGTTTCCCACAGAACCCTGCGTCCACTTCTAACCAGCATGAGCTCCCTTGCAGGAAAGCCCTCTCTCTGTACATCTGCCCCCCTACTTGGCTGGCGGCTTCTGGAGGAGAGATGCTTTGTCTGGTAATTTTCGAATAATTGGGGCTTACCACGCAGCTCAGTGAGTCTCTGTTGCACTGTAGTTCCTGAAGATGTCAGTGCTTCTGGAAGAAAGTTGGGGAGTAAGTGAGGAGCGATGGTTTTGCTCCCAGTTTTCTCTCATGCTGGGGTTCCTAGGCCCTGCCACCTTTTTCTGTGACAATAATAATTATTAGCATTTATGGAACACTTGGCAGGTCCCATGCACTATTCTTCACAGTCCACATATTTCAACTCATTTAATCTTCACAAATGTATAAACTGAGGCACAGAGAGGTTAAGCAACTTGCCTAATGCCACACAGTTAGAAAGAGCTAGAACCAGAATTTGAATTCGGAAGTCTGAGTTCCAGAGCCTGTGCTCTTAGCCACTATTTTGCCCAAGAATATTGGGAATTAGGAAAATGTGGCCAACTTATGATGCTGATGTCAGTGACAATAATAATATTAGTGATAAAATAGTAGCTCCATAGTAGACAACTTTCTATCGTATTCCCCCTTTCTAGGGAATAATACATCTTTTCTTTTGGGGAACGGAGGCTCCCAGATCTCCAACTATGCAGTTCTAGAAGAGTCAGCTAAACGTAGTGCCCCACATCCACAAGTGGACATGTGATGCAAGTGGGACCAATGAGGACCCTCTCTGGGGTTTTTCAAGTTGGTACCAGCAGATGAGGGAAGCTGGGAGATGTTCCAGGCTTATGGGAGGGGCCAGACCTACAGAGAAAGAGGCTGACTCGCAGAAAGATGCAGGGGTGAGAGGAGAGCGCCTCGGTTCCATCCTGAGTCTTGATACTCTGAGCCAGTAAATTCCTCTTTGACCTCATCTGGTTTCTGTCTGGTTTCTCACACTTGTGGCTAAAAGAGCCCAAACTAACAGTTTACAAAATCTTTTCACAGTAGTTGATTCTTACGTTAGCCTGAGGACGCAGGCCGGGTCACTATTAAATGCCCATTTTTCAGAAGGGACACTGAGGTCTGGAGCAGCTAAGTGACTTGCTAACCAGCAAATCAGTGGCAGATCTGGCAAAGCAGCCAGTGGCTTCCCCCTTGGGCCAGGGCTCTGTTTATACTTCTGCCTTGTGCTCCATGGGGCCCTGTGTGTGGGGGCTCTTGGCCCCACACCTCCCTCAGTACTAGTGGCCTAAACTTTGATCTGGTCTTTGCCTCCATTCATCCCTCTATTCTGCTTGACATGGGGTCCATGGGAGGCGGGGAGGCCCCAGAGCAGGGGATGACAGACTCTAGGACCTAGCACTTCCCACGACCACGGAGCTCACAGGGCTGTGCAGCACACAGACGTGCCTGGGAGCAGACAGGGAGCAGCTGCAAGAGCGCCAACATGCAGCCATCAGCAGTGAGGCCACCAGCAGACCGCGCCCGGCTGGGGAGTCCACCACCCACCACCTCGCCCACTTCCGGGTGCCCTGATGGCTTGCTTCTAGGAAAGTTCCTCCTCTTGCCAAGCCAGATTGGGAGTGCTCTCTCTGGTCTGGGCCCTGGCACAGGGAGGGGACTCTCACTGGCCTGGGGGCTGGAAAACCAGGGGCACCTCTGTGTCGAGAGCTTGGCCATCCAGCTTGGGGTTGCCAAACGCCAGCGCTGACTACTATTCTGAATCTTAGTTTAGAATCTTGTTCCCCTGGGCAAGAAGAGCAGTGAGCCTGTGGCTGAGGGAACTTTCTGCTGGTGTCAGTGCTGTCCTGAGAGGGACATCCTTCTGTGGTTAACATTAGCCCCACATCTCCCACCCTCCCCGAGGCTGACTCATCTCCCTCACCCCATTCCTGTGCTCCCTCTGCCCAGGGGAGTAGTTAGCTCCAGGTGTGCTCCTCTCTCGTAGCCTAGGCTGGAAGCAGTCTTTTTTTTTTTGAGGAAGATTAGCCCTGAGCTAACATCTGCTGCCAATCTTCCTTTTTGTTGAGGAAGACTGGCCCTGAGCTAACATCCATGCCCATCTTCCTCTACTTTATATGTGGGACGCCTACCACAGCATGGTTGCCGAGTAGTGCCATGTCTGCACCCGGGATCTGAACTGGTGAACCCCGGGCCGCCGAGAAGCAGAATGTGTGCACTTAACTGCTGCGCTATCGGGCTGGCCCCTGGAAGCAGTCTTGACGATAACAGCAGCAGTGGCCTGCCCTGTCTGTGCAGCCTACCTGATGCCTTGTCATATCCCCATGACTTTGGTGGCACCCCATTTCACAAAGAAAGAAATGAGGGTTGCCAAATTTAGCAAAAAAGAAAAGAAAAGAAAAAAGAGATGCCTAGTGAAATTTGAACTTCAGATAAACAGTGAATACTTTTTAGTGTAAGTACATGCTCTATTTTATCTGTGAACTCTAAAGGAAGCTCAAGCCCGGGGAGTGATGCGGCCTGTGTGGGTCCTGTGGCTGGCAGAGCAGGGTCCCTGCCACTCAGCTGGGGACCCACTACGTCCCATGGCCTGCAAGCAGGTTGAACTTGGTCACCACTGTGACTCCTGCCCTGGGGTCATAGGTGCTCCCCTCTGGCTTGTGAGGATGTTGGTGGAAGGGGGGATTATGAGCTAATCCCACCACAAAAGGAAGCAGACACTCTGCAGCAGCGATTTCAAAACCTCACCGTGGACCAGCAGCATCAGCATCTGTGATGGTTAGTTTTCTGTGTCAGTTTGACTGAGCCACGGGTGCAGAGACATTTGGTCAACATCATTCTGGGCGTGTCTGTGAGGGCATTTCTGGATGAGATTAACATTTGAATCAAGGGCCTTTGAGTAAAGCAGATTCCTCTCCCTAATGTGTGTGGGCCTCACCCAGTCAGTTGAAGGCTTGAATAGCACAAAAAGGCTGCCTCTCCTGTGACTAAGAGGGAACTCCTCCTGTCTGACTGCTTTTGAGCTGGGACATCGGTTTTTCCTGCCTTTGGACTCAAACTGAAACATCGGCTCTTCCTGGGTATCAGGCTGCTGGTCTTCACACTGAAATCACACCGTTGCTCTCCTGGGTCTCCAGCAGGCTGCCTGCAGATTTTGGGACTTCTCAGCCTCCACACTCTGGTGAGCGAACTCTCTTTATATAGGAGAGAGAGTGAGAAAGAGAGACATTAGAACGAATAGGAGATATAGATCCTGTTTCTCTGGAGAACCCTAACACAGCCTCACCTTAGACCTTGTGAGAAATGCACCTTTTCTTGGGTCCTAATCAAACCTCCTGGATTATAAACTATTGTCATGGTGCTCAGCAATCTGAGTTTTAACGAACCCACCAGGCAGTTCTGATACTCATTAAAGGTTCTAGAGCTGCTCCTCTAAAGATCAACGTCGGGGAGGAAGAGGGAACTCGAAGCCCTTGACTGAGTTCTCTCATGTGCTATGGGGTTATTCTTGGGTTTCACTGAGCATTCTGTTTGGTTCGATTATCCTCCAAGTGGGTCCCAAATGTTTGGGCTTCTACATGGCCCGGATTGTGGGGGAGGAGGGTGCAGAGGGAGACGAGGGTCACCCAGACCACACCATCCACTTCCCCGTGCTAAGGACTGACCTTGACCGAATCAGGTAACTTCCTGAGGCTACTATGTTCCTCTGGTAATTCAGGTTGGGACTGGCTTTTAATTTACAGGGGCACTGTATTAGTCAGGGTTCTCTGGAAAGAACCAGTAGGATATGGAGGGGTAGGTAGATAGATAGATAGGGAGAGAATTATTATGAGGAATTGGCTTATGTGATTTTGGAGGCAGAGAAGTCCCGTGATATGCTGACTGCAAGCTGGAGGCCTAGAAAGCCAGTGGTGTAGTTCCAGTACACACCCGAAGGTCTGAGTTCAAGTTCAAAGGCCTGAGAACCAGAAATGCAGATGTCCAAGGGCAGGAGAAGATGGATGTCTCAGCTCAAAGAAAGAGCAAATTCGCTCTTCTCCCACCTTTTTGTTGTATTCAGGCCCTCACTGGATTGGGTGACACCCACCAGTGTTGGTGAGGGCCATCTTCACCCAGGCTACTGATTCAAATTCTAATCTCTTCTGGAAACACCCTCACAGACACCCAGAAATACTGTCTTACCACCTGTCTGGGCCTCCCTTAGCCCAGACAAGTTGACACATAAAATGAACCATCACAGGCACCCACTACCATGCTCTCTCCTCTCTACTCCACTTACCCTGTTTCTAAAAGATTTTATTGCCTAGCCTGAGGCATCTGGTATTCTGCTTGGTTCTATCTTACACCGTGGAGCATTTTTGAACAAGTCTCTTGACCTCTCTGTGCCTCAGTTTCCTCATCTGTAAGACAAGGAGGTTAAGTAAGCCTCGCTTCACAGGAAGTTATAAGGTGGGAAAAAGGAAGTGTTCAGCAAGCTTCTGAGGACTGAACATGTTGGGGCGCGTTGTTAAAATTACATGTTCATTCCCTGCTGGTGGCCACTTACATCTGGGCATCACGTGTCACCAGAGGGATGGGAAAGGCTGGTTGGGTTGTGCCAGGCCCATCTACTGGACAATATAAAAGGGCTCTGCAGCAGACCCTGGCTGCAGCCACAAGCACCCCTGCCACTTGGGCTATATGATCCAGTAGACCCCGTGGTAGTAGAGGTATCGGTGCTGGGGAAAGATACCATGTAGAGTTTTTGGCCAGTCCCAGTTGGAAGAATCACAGTGCAGACCCTTGGGGTTCTGGAGTGAGGCCACGCCCTCCGGGGTGGAAAATGAAACTCTTTTGGAAAGACGCTTCTGGCATGCTTCTGGGCCCTAGAACAGACAGTACTTCTGAGTGTGGGACACCGAGTGACCATGCAGCTGAAAACTACCCATCAGCAAAGCCTTGTCGGAACCACCGAATCGTGAGGTTGAGCAGGCCCAGCCACAACCCACAGCGAGATGGGGGAGGCGCATCTCTGAGTGTGAGCAGGCTCAGGGGACACAGTGAGCAGGTAGCCCGGAAACCCCACGGCACCTCCCTCCGCTGCACCAGCGCCCTCCCTCAGCTCCTGCCCATGGCTGTAGGAGGAGCCTAAAGGAGCAGCCGAAGGAGGAGCACAAAGCCGGAGCTCACTTATGACGTGTCCCCTGGGTTGCGTGGGCGTAAACTGAAACTGGTCGGCAGCCGCACTGGAAAGTCTAAACCGCAGCATTGTTTAGAGAATGAAGGAAGGTGCTTTTCATTCACGCATTTTCTCGTTTATACATTAATTGCATCCATTCATTCTCTCCCCCATAAAGCACGTGTGGTTTGGGCCGATCCCTTCCGCCTCCTTCAGTAGGACCCAACGCTTTTATTCAAATCTTCTGTCGCGCGCAGCTCAGCACTTACCATTACACGAGACCCTTTCCATCAGCGCTTAAATACGCTTACGTCTCTTTCATCTCATAAGAAAACAAAACAAACTGTCTCAGAAAAAAAAAAGAAAAACAAAACAACTCTACTTCCTCTATATCTATTGCCCATTTCTCTTCTCTTTACAGCCAAACTTCTTAAAAGAATTGACACCACCTCACTGTGGGTTGTGGCTGGCCCTGCTCCACCTCATGATCCCGTGGTTCTGACAGGACTTTGCGGATGGGTAGTCTCCGCCGCATGGTCACTGAGTGTCCCACGCTCAGAAGTTCTGTCTGTTCTAGGGCCCAGAAGCATGTCAGAGATTGTTTTCCAAAAATTTCCATTTCTCCCCTCCCTAATACTCCTCTACCATCTTCTCCCGTCAGGCTGCACTGCTGTCACTCTCTCTGATTGGCCCTTGCCTCCCATATCTCTGTCATGCTCCCCTTCTCTCCGTCCCTGCTGCCACGAGCCTGTTGCAGGCCACCCTTGCCTCCTACACGGGTCTCTGTGATCGTGTCCTATCTTATCTTATAGTGTCCCAACTTATCTCCAAGCAACAATTTTTGTCCCTTGGGTCCCTCCCCCACATAGCAACCAGGATTATCGTTTGAGGGCATAAATCTCAGGATTCCACATGCTGTATTAGTTGCTGGGCTGCCATAACAAATCACCACAGATTGTGGGGCTTAAACCACAGACATTTATTATCTCACAGTCCTGGAGGCTGGAGGTCCAAGACCAAGGTGTTGGCAGGGTTGGGTCCGGTGAGGCCTCTCTCCTCGGCTTGCAGATGGCCACCTTCCTGCTGTGTGTCCTCAGCTGGCTCTTCCTCCGTGCAGGGGCTCTCCTCCTCGTCTTATATAAGATCACCAGTCCTGTTGGGTTGGGGCCCCACCTGTGTGAGCTCATTTAACCTTAATTCCCTCCTTAAAGGCCCTCTCTCTGAATATGGTCACATTGGCGGGTTACAGCTTCAATATATAGATTTGTGGGGGACACAGTTCAGTCCAGGACAGACCAAGGTCCTTTACACGGTCTAGCAGGTCCTGCATGATCTGGCTCTTTCCTGGTCTCCAGTCTCATCTGGTCGACTCTCCCCTTTCCTCCGCTTATTTCTCAGTTCCTCAAACACGCAGGCTTCTTCTCTTTCTCGGACCTTAGTACACGCTGCTTCTCCTCCTAGAAATAGTCCTTTTACCGCCGTCCTCCACTCCCTTATCCTGTGTGACGACTGCTTGTTCCTCAAAAATTAGCTCACATGTCTTCCTCAGGGAAGTTTCCCACGACTCTGACACCACATTAGGGCCCCCAATTATACTTTCTCTCTGCATGCCTTACTTCTCTGTGGCACTTAATACTATTGTAATTAAATTGTTAACTGTGTAATTAACTGTTTAGTTAATGCCTTTCTCCTTTCCACAGAATGAAAGCTCCAAAGTCTTACAGACTATATCTGCTTTGTCGAGTGCTTGTCCCAGCACCCAGCACAATGCACTATACACACTAGGTGCTTAGAAAACAGTTATTTAGGGCCAGCCTGGTGGTGCAGTGGTTAAGTTTGCACGTTCTGCTTCGGCGGCCTGGGGTTCACTGGTTCGGATCCTGGGTGCGGTCCATTTGTCAAGCCATGCTGGGGTGGCATCCCACAGATACAATAGAGGAAGATGGACATGGATGTTAGCTCAGGACCAGTCTTCCTCAGCAAAAAAGAGGAGGATTGGTGGCAGATGTTAGCTCAGGGCTAATCATCCTCAAGAAACCCCAAGAAACCCCCAAGTTGTTTAAAAAATTAGTTCACAAAGGTTGAAGGTAAATTAGTCATCGGACTTTTAAGAAAAGAATCAGCGATCAATGATAATTAGAAAACTCTATCCATCTGTGAACCTCTTTCTAGCCAGGAAAGCCAGGGTGATAAGAAATATATCATCTTGATCTATTTTGGAAATTGCACAGAAGACTCTAGCTGAAATCTCCATGGCGAATGTTAAATTTCCATCTCTGCTCAAACCACTCGATCATGAGAGATTGTTTTCAAAGATGGCTGGAACAATCTATCTCATGCTACTTTGCAAAGTCCCATGACTTTGCTGCTCCTTCTAACAAGAGGGAGTGTCAACTTGTCCTCCTTTTAAATCTAGACTGGCCTTGTGAATTGCTTTGGCCAACAGAATTTGGCAGAAGTGAGCTGTATGAGTTCTAAGCCCCACCCGAAAGAGTCCTTACAGCATCTTCCACTCCCTTGGAACACTGCCCCAGGACCACCATGTAAGGAAGCCGGGTCAGCCTAACGGGAGCTGAGACACCGAGTGGAGGGGAGACAAGGTGACCCAGCCCACAGCCAGCACCAACTTCTAGACATGTGAGTAAGACCCTCTTGGGTCTTCCTGCCTGGCCAATCTTCCAGCTGAAACTAACCACATGAGCAAGCCCAGGAGAGACCAACAGAGGAACCCATAGAACTGGGAGAATAATAAATCTTTGCTGGGTGGTTTAGTACCCTGAAACGGCTGAGTGGAGCATCAGTCCTCCTGATTTCCACATAGTCACCCCATTTCCCCTTCTTTAAACAGCCACAAGCTCCCTCCCGACTCCCTCCCTGTCACACTCAGTATGAATCATTGGAACACTCCGGAATGTTTCTATTTCCAAATGTAAATCCAAAAGAGAAAGCAGACAAGACAAATGATTCACAGTAAGGTCTATACGTGTGATTTTAGCTGGGTCTGGATGTAAGGACATTGTCAGGGACCACATTATTGGAAAGATGCCACATTCACTCACCTAGGACATGGAGCTCCCAAGGTGGAAGCTGGAGGCAGAGTCACAGTGCACATCTCATACGCTCTTGGTGGCAATTTCTAAACTTGAAATGCAACCCAGGACTTTTGTCATGTGAAAAACTCCTTCCTATGACACAGGTTCGTATCCTAGAAACCCTCCCATATGTACACATTGGACTATTCAGTTGCAGCAATGGTCGTGGCAGTATTGTGTGTGTCAGAAAAAACTTAGAGGGGCCGGCCTGGTGGTGCAGGGATTAAGTGCTCACGTTCCACTTCGGTGGCACGGGTTTGCCGGATCCTGGGTGCAGACATGGCACCACTTGGCAAGCCATGCTGTGGTAGGCGTCCCACATATAAAGTAGAGGAAGATGGGCACAGATGTCAGCTCAGGGCAAGTCTTCCTCAGCAAAAAGAGGAGGATTGGCAGCAGATGTTAGCTCAGGGCTAATCTTCCTCAAATAAATAAATAAATAAATAAATAAATAAATAAATAAATAAATTCTTTAAAAAAAAAAGGAAAAAACTTGGAAATAACCCAAGTGCCCAACAACAGGAAAATGGATAAATACAAAATGAAATACTATACAGGTGAAATGAATGAGCAAGAGCTACCTGTATTAACATAGCACAATCTCAAAAAACATATCATTGGGTAAAAACAGCAAGTTGCAGAAGTTACATACGGTATGATACCATTCGTGTGAAAATTTAAAACATGCAAAACACCACCATATTTTCTTTAGGAAACACTCATATGTAGTAAATGTGTAAATATGTGCACAGGGATGTTAAACAACACATTTGAGGCAGGCAGGCTGGGGAGCAGGATGGGGGAGGGGTATATGGCGTTTCATCTGTACCGAAATGATTTGCATAAATAAGGGAAATTCAAAGATTGGCAAAGCTGGGTGGCAGATATTATTCTCCATGTTTTTTTTATGCTTGAATCATTATATGATAAAAAAAAAATAACAGTCCCATCTTCCCTCTTCTTGCTGGACAGGTACATCTTTTCTACAGTCCAATCTCTTCAACATGGCCTTGCTAGCAGCCCTTCTGCCACTTGGAGTAAAGTAGTGTGACAAAAAGAGGTCCATGGCCAGCTTTGTTTTATTTTATGACAATAGGGCTTTAAGTCCGGGAGCTTCTCAGAGGGAGAGGAAAGAGAGGTGCCTCCAGGGAGGGCTGTCCTCCCACTGTGGGCTCAAGACATGGTCACTGAGGGACTGAATGATGGCAGGACTTCTTGCACCGACTCTGCTCTGCCAGGCCTGCCAGCCTCTAATTAGCCATGGCAGCCACTGACTCTAAAGTGCAAGGTCAAGGCTTGACGAAGACTTCAGCAGGTGTCCACTCCTGCAGACACTACCTGGTTAGAGAAGCTCATACAGAAGGCTGTTTCTGGAAGCGAGTGGGTGGTTCATTGAGGAGGGAAAGGAGGATGAAGGGACAGTTTGGGAAACAGACTCCAAGGAAGAGAGTGAGCAAAATGGTGTTCACAACCTGAAGCATTCTGGAGTCACTTGTGGGTGTGAACTGGGCAGCTAGAAGACCTGCGACCTGGAGGAGCCTGGAAATAGCAATGAGTTTTCCTGCTCATCTGAACCGACCACTGCGGTAGGTGTTTGCTGTCTGACAGCCCAGATTACTCACGGGAAGTTGGTTTCCACGTTTACTGGCAGTGCAACCCTAGGTAAGTTATTTAAACGCTCTAGTCTCTGCCTCCTTATCTCTAAGTGGTGGGGATAATAGTGCAATACAAATAAGACTGAGCTCAGCCCCAGCTCAGTTCTGTGTGGCGTCTAGAAGGCACAAAACTCAGCTCAAATGAATCTTGAAAAGAAAGGTAAATCTGTCTATAACTCTCCCAAAGAGGGGGCAAAGGAGAGCTATGGTGCAAGACACACAAGAAAAATTCCCTAAAAACCCCCTTATCCAGCAAATTCCCTGGAGCCCTGTCCTCAAGGCAGCCTCTCCCCCATATCAGTCTTCTCTCTCCCCCATTTCTCGCTCAACCTCTGGCCTTCTGGACAAGTTGTTTTCATCCTGGAGAAGCTCCAGGACCTTTTAAAATGTAAATCAACTTAGCCTTTCGGCTCCTTTCAATTCTCCTCTTCACTAGTGATCACAAGAAAGAGCCTGAGGTCCAGCAGGCGAACGCAGATCCCCCTGGCAAGGGGCGAGGGGGAGGTGGCTACTGGTGAAGGCTCTCAGTATTGGGACCTTTTGTCCCCGTCTCAATGGCACCTTGCTCGGGCTTGTTGTAAGGATTAGATGAGACAAGGTATGTCAAGAACTTAGTGAGTAACACAAGAGTCCCCCAACTGTTAGTTATTATTACTGTTATTGTAATCATCATCATCGGTATTACTATTCTATAAAATTCTTTGTTTGAATTTCAAGAACATTGGCCAAAAGTTTAAAAGGAAGTTTTAAGTCCAGTTGTGGTCAAGAGGTTGTGGAGCAGTCCCCATTTGGGATGGGCCACCATCTACCCTCTCCTACCTGTGACCAGGGACATTTGCTGTAGTTGGTTCATGGAGACATGAGGGGACTGTTGGGCCACCCTCTCATGATTCTGGGGGGCCCACTGAAGGGCCTTGCCTTTGCCCAGGTCTCCCCTTGCGTGCTGGCAGGGATGCCAGGGTGGTCCACATTCCGTCTGCTCCGTGCAGACCCTCTTGGGCAGCTCAGCATCCACTCCACCTGGTATAGCTTGTGGCAGCACCTCCCCAGAGGGGCCTCATCCTGTGGCCATCTGACTGGCCTGCCCACAGAAGCAGCAGGTCTGAAGGGGCAAGGTGAGGTTACTCCCGTAGGACAGTGTCCTGATCTCCGTAGCGTCCCTTAAGAAGGGGCACAGGCAAAAATTGCTGTGTGTTCAGAGGCTGGCTCCCAGGACGTCAGGCAGGGTCTGCAGAGACGGCTTAGAGGGACCACAGCTGCCCGGAAATGAGAAGACTTGGAGAGGGAGTCATTTTCCAACCGAAGGGCTGTCCTGTGACAAGGGAGCAAACTCCTGTGTCACCTCAGACACAGCTTCGAGGGGCTACAGGAGGGGCGCTCTCCCATCAGGGCAGTCTAACTGAGGAAGGGCTGTTCCTCTGCCTTGTTGGTGGGGGAGTGTGTGTGCACATTTGATAGGAGGGGTGGGGCAAGCAGAGGCTGGATGACCCCTCACTCAGGAACGACAGCTAACAGTTTCCAGCTACTTACCATGTGCCAGGCACCGTTCTGAACACTTTATGTGCAATAATTAACTTAACTCGCAATAGCCCAGTGAGGGAGGCACAGTTAATGCCCCAGAGTGAGAAACTGAAGCAGAGGAAGGTGATGCCCGGGGCCACACACTAGTAAGGAGCAGGCCCAGGTACAGCTGTGGTCTGGCTGCACAGCATGCACTCAACTGAACCACTCCCGCGGCGCTTCCACTGGGACGCCGGGTGGAGGACAAGCCGAGGGCCGTGCTTCTCAAACTTTACCATTCCTATGAATCATTCGGAGATCCTGTTAAGTTATAGATTCTGATTATGTAGGGGCCTGAGATTCTACATTTCTAACAAGCTTCCAAGAAATGTGAGTATTGCTGGTCCATGGCCCACGTTTTGAGGAGCAAAAGCCTTGGAGCCCACTGAATCTCCTGCAGCTATAAGGTTCTAGGTGTGCCCTTGGGCCCCGCTGGCCTCCAGGAGAGCTCAAGCTTTATCGGGATTGTGGTGGGAGGGAAGAGATCAGGGCTAGGGCCCTGGGGGCCAGCAGGTCTCCAGAGAGCTGACTCCATCTCCTAGATGGGCATAGACCCAGCCCTTCCTTGTGTGTTCTCTTGTGGCCACAGTTTGTGCCTCAGGGCACACCTCTCCCAGGAGGACAGGCAGGGAGGTAAGACAAGCCCCAACACAGACACCCACACGCACAGCCACAGTCAACAGACAGACACACACACCATGTTGGGCCTGGCAGTCTAGATCTTTCCAGGAACTAGACAGAGTGCACATGGCCACCTCAGCTGCAGAAGGCCTTTCTCTCAGGCTCCCACTGACTGGGAGGGGAGGTTACAGCCTAGGAAGTGGGAACACGCATCTCGTGGGGCCTGTGGTTTTCTGAGATATAGCACCTCATCTCCATCCTTACTCTACCTGGAGGACCAGAGAGGCCTCCTAATCTGAAGCCGGCTTCCCTCCCTCTCCATCTTTAGGCCATCCTCCCACATGCTGCCAGCATAGCCTTACGAATCAAAACAGAACATGGCACCTCTCCTCCCACTTAAACTCTCCAATGGACTAACATATTTATGTTTTGAAAATTCAATGACTCCCCATGGCCCACATCGTAAACTACTTACCTTCTGTACAGAAGGAGTTAACACAGCAGGTCTAACTGCTTATTCTTAGAAAGGCCTACTCATCAGCTTGGCCCTTCCCTGGCATCTGGAGACTGAGATTTCTGGAGGGTTCAAACCATTAACCAGTAAGAGTGGCTCCCTGTGTCTAAACTGTGCAAACATTATGGTTCATGCTGAGCACCTGGTTTCCTTCCGGGAGTCTGGAAATTTAGTACATGCCAGGCAGCGGGTGCCTATGTGATCAGCCCCTGTATTAGGGTTTTCCAGAGAAGCAGAACCAATGGGATCTATATCT